>NC_069100.1:8302308-8539863 GCF_947172395.1 Bicyclus anynana | reverse complement strand
TATATATATATATATATATTATAATTATTGTCACAAATAATTTATTCATTATAGGTTATGACTCAAAGGTTCTGTATTAAAAGTGTATTACCAAAATGTTAGGGGACTTCGCACGAAAACTAATGAATTTATTAGGTCATTGAGCTTATCTAATCATGACATAATTTGTTTATCTGAAACGTGGTTAAATGATCAATTTAACTGTGAGGAATTATTTGATGACCGCTACTGTGTGTGGCGCAGAGATCGAGATTATATTAGAACATCTCAATTACGCGGAGGTGGCGTGGCGATTGCTGTCCACAGAGACCTTATAGCGGAGCATAATCCAAGCTGGTCTTCCTCAGCTGAAGACATATGGATCACCGTGCGATTAAAACGTTCACTCAATGTTAACCTCCATCTCTGTACTTTGTACTTGTGCGAGGAAACCATAGGTAATTCTTTCCATACACAACTAATTAATTTCTCTGATAAATTAGAATACCTTATGGCCACTCACCCTGATGATAAGTTTTTAATATTAGGTGACTTTAATATGAGTGCCATTAATTGGATATTAGGCTCCGATCATGTCTTACAACCACATTATATGACAGCTAGAAACATTACTAACTTTATTGACACACTTAACGTTTGTAGCCTACGTCAATTTAACTCAGTGACTAATCGGTTTGGTCGTATTCTGGACTTGGTGTTGTGTAACGATAACTATATAGCTGTGTCTAACTGTTTAGATCCATTAGTTCCCGAGGACCCATATCACCCATCATTGGACATAATCATTAGTTTTCCTGTTGAAAAGCATCTTATTCCTTGTAATAGAATAGTTTTTAACTATAAACGCGGGGAATATAACAAAATCAATGAGGAGTTAGGCAGTATGAACTGGCAGGAACTGCTGTCAGTCAACGACATAGATTATGCGGTTCATCTTTTTTATAAATTTGTATATGGCTTGCGTGATAAATACGTACCTAACCGTATGAATAAACCTAAGAAACGTTATCCGATTTGGTATTCTGGTGAACTAATTAAAATTGTAAAGGAAAAGTTTAAATATCACTCTAAATTTAAGGTTTATGGCAATCTCGATGATAAATACGAATTTGAACGTTTTCGTGACAAGGCTATAGAAATTGAAAATATATGTTATAAAACCTACTTAAACAAAGCTGAAAACTCAATAATAACTAATTCTAAATTTTTTTGGTCCTACATGCATAATAAATCAAAGCACAATCACATTCCTTCATCTATGACCTATGACACACGGAGTAGTGACTCGGGTGAGGGTATATGCAATCTCTTCTCAGATTATTTTAGTTCTACCTTTTTGAGTCGGCAACCTGCCTCACTGGGCACTTCGCATAACTATGTTGCACCTGTAAATCTTGCGTTTAGCGCAAGTGATATACACAGCATAGAAATAACTCAAGATTTAGTATATAAAACGCTTAAATCACTTGACGTCAATAAATCTGCGGGGCCTGATCACTTGCCACCATTATTTTTAGTAAATTGTGCAAAATCTCTGTCCTATCCTGTTACCTTACTATTCAACAAATCACTTCGAGATGGCACTGTTCCTTCAATTTGGAAGTCTGCCTTTATAACACCTATACATAAAAAAGGTGCCAAGCACATAGTTGAGAATTATCGACCCATCTCAAAACTGTCTGTCTTAGCGAAAGCAATGGAGCGCTTTGTTTTTGATCAGTTATATTCAGTCATTAGGTCACGTTTCAGTCCTTATCAACATGGTTTTGTCAAAGGTAGGTCCACAGTACAGTACACTAACTTAGTACTCTTTACTGACTTTGTGTCTGAGAAAATGGATAATCAAGAGCAAGTAGATGCAGTTTACACAGATTACAGCAAAGCTTTTGATAGAATTGACCACGACCTACTACTAATCAAACTTTCTTTGGCCGGAATAAGAGGTGACTTGTTTCGATGGTTCTCTTCTTATGTAAAAAATAGATGTCAAGCTGTGGTTCTCAATGGTTACACGTCGCATTGGAGTAATGTACCATCCGGTGTCCCACAAGGTTCTTTGCTGGGGCCCCTATTATTTATTATATTTATTCATGACATTGACGCTTGCTTTCAAAATTCAGAATTTTTGCTCTTTGCTGATGACATGAAGATTTTCAGGGTAGTGAACAATCTTAATGACCAAATGCTTTTGCAGGATGATCTATTTAGACTTGATCGCTACTGTAACATAAATAGACTAGATCTCAACGTATCTAAATGTTGTACAATTAGTTTTACACGAAAACGTAACGTTTTTCAATCTAATTATAAAATTAAAGATCATGTGCTAGACAAGGTTTCTGAAGTACGCGATTTAGGTGTTATAATCGATAGCAAACTTTTATTTAGTGAACATTTAAATCAAATAGTTAATAAAGCATCAAAAATGTTAGGGGACCTATGCCGATCATCAAAAGATTTCACTCAATTAAAAACAATTAAAATACTTTACTGTGCTTTAGTTAGAAGCAATCTTGAATATGCATCTCAAGTATGGAACCCTCAATACGATGTGTATATTCAACGTATTGAACGAATCCAGAAAAAATTTATACGATTTCTTAAATATCGATTTAAACTACCATCTACCATGAGCTATGAATCAGCGTGTGCTCGAATGCACCTACTTCCACTACTATAAGAAGGAATATTAATGACATCACCTACTTACTTAATATTGTAAATAATTCGGTTGACTGTGGCCTGCTCCTCAGTAAATTATATTTCAGAGTCCCAATTAATACTCATCCTCGATCACATTCAATTTTGTGTAAGGCGTCTGCGCATACTAAATTTAGAAACAATTCTTATATACCTCGGTCATGTCTTTCTTTTAATAAATTGAGATTGACTGACCAAGAAATTGACCTCTTCTGTACCTCGGCTACCACTGCCCGTAAATCACTGGCCACAGAGTACTTTAACTTGTATATGTTAAGCTAGCTTGTTTACTTATCAATTTAGTTTTGTTGTTTCTGTTTTCTCTTTCGTCTTTTATATTATTGTATCTCTATTTTTTTTATATATATAGGATTATGTTTTATTGAAGTATGTTTTCCTTGCGAGCTTGCTATCTAATATGTAAAATTTATTTGCGAAAACTTGTAATTGGCTATAATCTGTTTTCTATGTTGTTACTTTTATTATCTTTGTATTTAGCTGTAAGTTTTCCTTTCTAAATAAATAAATAAAATAAATAAATAAATAAATAAATTATCTAAAAGTACTGTAATTTGTAACGCACTATTGTAACGCTAAGGATCAATAAAAAGGCTTTATTATTATTATTATAACTTATAAGCAAACAATCTTGTAAATTGAAAAAATAATTTAATATTCTATATATCACTAGTCACCAGTTGCTTCGCGGCCTCTCTTCGAAAAACATCTTTAAAAATCGAACTTTATGGGTCTTTATAGCGAAGGATTGCCACAAAGCATGTACTGTCGAACTGTCAACCTACAAATGAGGTTTTATTGTAATTTATTAAAGTAAAAACATAACTCTGGACAGTCGAAATGTCGTTCTCTTTTCTCCTAACGCAATTAGGAGGAGAGAGAGGATTTTGGATTATGTCTCATTTGGTGCCATATAAGGCGCACATACTCCAGAAAATCATCTCACCATCTGCATAATGTTCTTCCTCTAATTTCAGTAGCCGCATTAGATCATCATCATCATTATATCAGCCGATGGACGTCCACTGCAGGACATAGGCCTTTTGTAGGGACTTCCAAACATCACGATCCTGAGACACCTGCATCCAGCGAATCCCTGCGACTCGCTTGATGTCAGCAGTCCACCTGGTGGGGGCGTCGAACAACACTGCACTTTGTAAGTGTTCGTTGTCGCCATTCCAGCACCTTCGGATCCCAACGTCCTTCGGGTTCGAAGTATTCGCGAAGCTGAAGTGTGCACATAGTTGTGCACACTTCAGCTTCGCGAGTCGTTGAGCTTTTTCGGTTATTTTGATTCTTCTGCGGATCTCCTCATCTCTGATTCGATCACGCAGAGATACTCCTAACATAGCCTGCTGTGTGACTCTGAGCCTTCTTATGAGGCCCATAGTTAGCGACCAAGTGTTCGCATCGCCCAGCCCAATTCATTTATTTTTCATGGTCATATGGTTAATGCATCTTTTATTTAAAGTTTCCTTTCCTTTTGTGTTTTGTATATTTTTCTAAAAGGCGAATTTATTTTAATTAAAATTTAAAGTTTCACAAAGGATTGTGATTGTGCAACTTTAATTTTAATTGCAGTTTTTCTTTGTTAATGGCCATGTTTGTGAGCCATAGGTATGGGATAGGCCGAGCCTCGTTGTGTTACAACAATCTACTTTTCCACTACGTTTTCACGCTCTGTATATCTAGACATGGCGCAATGCTCTTACTCCACAGCTCTAACAAAACGTCTGCTTAATCTTTTTTTCTATTTTTTATTTGTTACAAGGTTTCGTCTGATTTGAAAATCATCACTCAGAATAATCTACCTACCTAAACATATAGAATTAAGATGACTTGAACATTTTGGGCCGTGATAGCCCAGTGCATATGACTTATGCCTCCGATTCCGGAGGGTGTGGGTTCGAATCCGCTCCGGGGCATGCACCTCCAACTTTTCAGTTGTGTGCGTTTTAAGAAATTAAATATCACGTTTCTCAATCGGTGAAGGAAAACATCGTGAGGAAACCTACATACCAGAGAATTATCTTAATTATCTGCGTGTGTGAAGTCTGCCAATCCGCATTGGCTTACCCCTCTCATTCTGAGAGAAGACTCGAGCTCAGCAGTGAGCCGAATATGGGTTGATGACGACGTTAGCCCAGGATCAGGCATATGACTTATGTCTGATTCCGGAGAGTGTGGATTCGAATGTGAAGTCGACCAGCGTGGTGGACGTGGACTATTGGCCTTACCCCTCTCATTCTGAGAGGATACTTGAGCTCAGCAGTGAGCCGAATATTGGTTGATATCGATATCGACGAACATTTTAATTCTCAGATGGCTACAGTATGTACTACAACCGTTCTAAAGTTATACCTTTTTTATATTTTAGTGTGCAGGAAAATATATCTTCTTCTTTTTCTTTTTTTATTTATATGTATTGATTATTGATCAATATTATATTTGATTAGATAGGTACTAAATAGATTTACCTTTGACTACAATCATAACTGATGGAAATCAATGTTAAGGTCACGGTTTGAAAGCGCTTTGAATATGCATATTTACTTTTATTTTGTAAATATAAAGCATAACAGGTCGAGGTGGCAGTCGGGTACCGAATAGATCTAATGAGTTGTGACCTTAATACTTTACTTATCTCGACCACAATATCAAGTATCAAGAGCCAAGGTAACTCTGTCAGGAAGTTAAAACGGTTATAACTTGTAATTATGTTCGTCATAATATAAAAACTGTATAAAAAGATCGGAAATTAGGTATCGTCTGTAAGGACGCTTTTTGTACTCCACGCTTCAGTTAAATAACGTAGTATGCGCCAAAAAACGAATCCGTTCGAATCACCAGAATACGAAAACATTCCTGGGGGTAATAAAAGCTACACAATAATTAAATAAATAAAAATAAAAACGTTTATTTCAGTTTCTAAAATTACATCTATACTAATATTATAAAGAGGTAAAGTTTGTAAGTTTGTAAGTTTGTCACATTTTTTAAATGGGGTAATCTTCGGAACTACTGGTCCGATTTTAAAAATTCTTTCACCAGTAGAATGCTACATTATCGGGGAGTGCTATAGGCTATATTTTATATTAGTATCATATATATTAGCCGAGTTATCACAGTTTTTGTCATACAGGTCGGACTGAAAATCCTCTTAAACAAACTTATTCGCATGCGCTGCCTTAACTATTGTGTAAAATTGAAATTAATGTATAGAGACTTTATGTATCTTTAAAAGTTCTACAAAAAAGTCCGCGACACCATATATCTATCTTCTATATATTAGCAGATATAGTACCTTTTGTGTTTTAAAAATTATTAATTTTATATACTTAGGTTTACGTCATTATTTATACAACTAAACTTTAATCCTTATTAAAATAAATTATTTAATAATCACAAGGATATTATGGAGATAAGATTTGCCCTTTACAGTATGTTAATTACTTAAATAGTTTCGGAGATAATACAAAATTTCTAAAAGACGCAGAAATTCCGCTATATGACGCCCGGCGCTTTCATTTACGTAGTTCCCGTTCCCGTGTGAATATGGGGATCAAACATAGCCTATGACACTCGCAAATAACGTAGCTTTCTATTGGTAAAACAATTTTCCAAATCGGTCCAGTAGATCCAGAGATTACCTCCTACAACCACACGAACTTTACCTCTTTATATTATTAGCATAGAAGTCTATTTCTCTTGGTCATACCACTACTCTCGAAGGACTGGACCGATTTTGCTAAGGGTAGGAGTAAGATAGAGAAGTTACAGGGTAGGGTAGGGTACGGGTAGGGAAGCGTAGGGTAGGTTTAGGGTAAGGGTAGAGGTAGGGTAGTGGTAGGGTAGAGGTACGGGTAGGATAGGGAAGTGGTAGGGTAGGGGTAGGATAGGCGTGAGATTGGGGTACGTCTGCGATAAGGGTAGGAAAGGGACAGGGTACGGGGAGGGTAGGGGTAGGATGGGGGTAGGGTGTAGGTAAGGTAGGGGTAGGGTAGGGGTAGGTTTGGAGTAGGGTAGGGGTAGCGTGGGGGTAGGGGTAGTGTGGGGTAGGGTAGGGTAGGGTTAGGGTAGTGGTACGGTAGCGGTAGGATAGGGTAGGGGTAGGGTAGGGTAGGGGTAAGGTAGGGTAGGGTAGGGGTAGGGTAGGTAGGGGTAGGGTAGGGTAGGGGTAGGGTAGGGTAGGGGTAGGGTAGGGGTAGTAGTAAAGTTGACATCGAAATTTACGCGGACGAAGTCGCGGGCGTCCGCTAGTTTATATACATGCGAAATTGGAACGTTCTTATTAGGAGTAGTAAAAACTACCTCTGTAAGTATTAGAAGACTCTTCCATATCTAGTACATAGTGTAATGACAGATTTTAAATGAATATTACTAAATTAATTGATAATGGGTTGTTTTGCACGTTGTGTATGTGATTGTGTGTCACCGACATAGCTCAACGAGTTGCGAAGTTGAAGTGGCAATGGGCGGGGCACATAGTTCGAAGAGCCGATGGACGTTGGGGTCCCAAAGTGCTGGAATGGCGACCCCGCACTAGTAAGCGTAGTGTTGATCGACCCCCCGCCAGGTGAACTGACGACATCAAGCGAGTCGCAAGGATTCGCTGGATGCAGGCGGCTCAGTATCGTGATGTTTAGAAGTCCCTGCAAAAGGCCTATATCCTACAGTGGACGTCCATCGGCTGATATGATGATGACTATCAAGTTTATTTTCCTTGAATAGCTTCATTTTGATGTGACGCTCAACTTTTTTATTTACGAAAATTCTTGTTTCTGGTAGCTAACTAGGTCACCAGGTAATAAAAATTTCGGAGCGTAGGAACGAGATAATGTACCACGCAATTTGTAGGACATTGTTGCTATAACTAGCCGGGTTACGAAAAAGATACAAAAAAAAATTACACGTTAAAACACATTGTACAGAAAACTCAGGAATACAATGTCCTCTTTGTTTAGCATTTGTAGAGTACCTATACGAAAAAGCTTTTGACTCTATCGAAACTTGGGCAGTTTTTGATTCATTGCAAGTGTTTAAGTTGTAAAAGTATTAATTAAAAAAAAACAGCCGGTTACAACTTTTAGTAACCTCGTTATTGATTCAAGTTGGGAGGATTGCAGTTTACCAGAAGTTGTTACTAACCAGAAGTTTTTTTTATTGTTGCTATAAAAAATACATATTATATGTTTTATTTAAAATCAACATAAGTTGATGTTTATGGATGATATTATGTATAAAGAATATGACGTCATAGCTATATATTACAAAGCAAGACAGTGTAAATAAACTTGATAACAAATAGGTACATTTTAAAAGCCAAAAAAGTGAACGGTGACTGGTCTAAGTGGGCGGAGATCCTTATTTAGGTGGTGTGGTGTGCAACCTTTACAGTTTATTATTATTTTGATAATACCTAAACACTTCCATCCTGCTTGGCTGGGTCATCATCATCATCATTAATAGCCGATGGACGTCCACTGCTGGACATGGGCCATGGACTTCCAAACAAAATGAGCCGCGAGCATCCAACGGCTCCCTGCGACCCACTTGATGTCCTCGGTCCACCTAGTGGGGGGTCGAGCAATACTGCTGTTTCCGTTGTGGGGTCGCTATTGCAGCACCTTAAGACCCCAATGTCCATCGGCTCTTCGAACTATGTGGCCCGACCATTGCCACTTCACAGTCGCTAAGCTGAAGTGATTATCGGCTGGGTATAGCGTTCGGAAAACTTCGCGATATCTTTTCGTCCGAAATTCCCGAGTATCTGAAGACAAAAGTCTGCGAAAAGTGCGTGCTGCCAGTGATGCAACGAAACAGTATAGACATATCTACTGTTTTCGAGGTTTCGTAATAGGTACCTAGGTAGTTTAATGCTTTTTCGTGGTTTTCATGCTTAGTGGTGTGAAATAATTCAATGTTGGCTTCGTCGACTAAATTAGGTACTTTTTATAGATGTCAACTAACCAAATATATAATAATGCTTTTGATATTTATTTATTTCTAAAATGCTCCAGATCCGACGATGCATTGCCTCTTTCCGGAGAAAGGTTATTTGAAACTTAGACGGTACCGACCTCAGACCAATTAGATAAGGACCTGCTCGCTAGACGTTACTTTTCTGTCGAAGTATATGATAAACGATCTAATGCGATTATAAAAACTGTTTCTATAGAACCGATGTTTAAGGAGCCCCTTGTAAATTTGTAAACCTTTTTGTGTAGTTCAATGGTGTAAAAAACGGTCAAAAACTTCCACTTTAGTTATAACATACATACCAAATCTAACTCGTTTCTTCAGAAAATGACAGACAATTATGTTCGTGAATTTGGGTGCGATATTAGTCCGACGGCTTATATGGCTTATAAGTGCTACTATGTTTTTTATAAAGAAGAAAGAATACCAAATAATTTCAGCCACATAGCCTAAGCACTAGACCATCGATTCTCAAAGTGGTCCAGGTGGACCCCCAGGGCTCTACGGAAGACTGGGCGGGGGTCTACGTTGACGTGACATAAAAATTAGGGTTCACGTTCATCGTAAGCAGTGGTCCACGAAAATTTATCTGGTATCATACTGAATACGAAGTTTTCTAAATAAAATAGTTCGTGAATTCATTTCTTCCTTGTGCTGTGAGTAGATATTATCAAAAATTAAAGTTGGCTGAAAATTTTGTCATCCACTCACAGCACAATCAATTATTATTAATTAACCAAGTGAAAAATTCTCACATTTTTTTTGAAAACTGTTATTTCGTGGTGGCTGTTGCTGCAACGTAAATTTCCATCACCAGGTGATCACATTTTTTGTCGAGTTTTGGATATAAATTTAAAAACTGGAAGGGAAATTAGAAAATGGTCTACCAGAAACAAAAGTTTGGGAACCTCTGCACTAGACCAATGACGCGGTTTACCTAGGGAGTAGCTATTTACAAAATATAATTAGAATTTCTTTATACTACTTAGGTATTATTAAGTACATTCCGAAGTTAATTTAGATAACAATCTTTATATTATAGAATTTTATAGCCATTTTCATCAGCTTAATTACAAAAAGAATTCGCAATTCGTATGTTGCTAGTTGATTTTGTAAATAATATTCGTATTTACATAAAACCTTGATTTGTGTAAAAATTGTGTAAAAATAAAAGGTGAGTGAAGTAATACTGGTTCGCTCTAAGGTTCTTACTTTTTATCAATTGCATTTAGATCTTTGGCAATTTGTTACATTTTGCATTTTCACAGTTCAACTATGAAACAGACTATTAGACAAAATAAATATACATAGCCTTAATAGCTCTTCAGTTATGGAGTTCTTCAATTAAATCCATAAGGTCTAGGGTTCAATTCCCAGCTTATTTGGAGTGGAATGGAAATATGTGTCTTATTTATGGAGAATAAATTATACCTAGCTACTATCCAAAAATATATGTATATTAAATACTTTTTGAACGAAGTAGTTAGCTACATATGTGGTATTGGTATAATCGTATTATGTTAGCAGTAGCTTAAAATAGTAGTCGGTACCAGCGGCGAACAGGTCATACAGTCGATTCCCGCCGGGTTAACTTTACAGAATCCGCACATGCATATTCATTATTGTAATGAGTATCAATATATGGAATTATGTATATATGAGAAACCGGAGTTTGTTAATTTCCTTCTCTTTGAGACGGCTTACCTTCGTCGAAATTCCATCCTTCGCCACTAGTCGGTACGTAACTAAGCTAAGCTTAAGCGCTTAAATATTCTTAATTTGTATGATCAGTTTAAATGAAAACCTATTCTACAGCCTTTCTTGATGAATACTGTTTAACAACAAACAAATTATAAATGAGGGTATATATTACCAGTCATATTCACACCTATTAGTAATTATAATTAACTTGTTTTTAAATTAATGAAAATAAGTTTGATTAATAAGCTTAGGACAATTAATATATTTAATATGGTTAATATATTTTATATATCATTTTATAGCCAAGCCATACATAATTTAAAATAAATAAGTTATGAAATGACATGCATTTTCTACCTTCATTTCTAATTTCTTAAAAATTATCGACTATTTCTCTGTAGTATTTAAGGCGGGTGATGTCGCGGGCATTCGCTAGTGTTCAATAGCTAATACAAATGATTACGTTACTCTGACGTCATTTTCAGTTTCACTTTCAGTACCTGTATCGTGTTTTTTCTTAGATTTTACAAAGTAGAGTTTTGTGCTACTGGGATCTTAGGTCAGATTTGCTATGTTTGCTTCCATATCCTACTAATATTAAACGCGAAAGTTTGTATGTATGGTTGGATGTTTGTTACTCTAAAACACCGCAACTACTGAATTTATTTCATTGAAATTTGAAACGTAGATAGATTATACCCTAACTCTAGATTAACACATAGGCTTCTTTTATCCCGAAAAATCCATGGTGCTTGCGAGATTTGCGAAAAACTGATGGTTATGATAGTGTGAATGTTTGTTACTCTTTCACGACGTGACTAGAGAACCGAATTAGCTAAAATTTGGAATTGAGTTAGATTATAGCCTGGATTAACACATAGGCTACTTTTTATCCCGGAAAATTACATATTTATTTTTCGCCGATAACACCGCAGGGCGCAGTACAATATGCATACCTTAAACATTCACGAAATAATACCTAACATCAGTCCACGCAATGGGATTAATAAAAAGATTTATGTACAACTAGCGGACGTCCGGGACTTCGTCCGCGTGGAATTTAGTTTTCACAAATCACTCGGGAACCATGGATTTTTCCGGTAATCACCATCAAGCGATTTAGCGTTCCGGTACGATGTTGTGTAAAAACCGAAAGGGGTGTGGATTTTCATCCTCCTCCCAACAAGTTAGCCCGCTTCCATCTAAGATTGCATCATCACTTACCATCAGGTGAGACCGTAGTAAAGGGTTAACTTGTAAAAAATAAAAAAAATAACTTCTGTACATAGATAAATACTCACGGTACTTTAGCATCCGCACCACGGAACCCCTTTACACTGTTCGCCGATAACACCTTAAAAGCATCCCCATCACTGGCTTTAACACTTTTCACCCTCTTGGCCGAGCCGGGCGCACTTTTCACCTCAAAACTATCCGCTATAGTCCTAACAACACCCTTCTCTCCAACCCTAGTCGATAAATCGAAATATCGATCCTGAGCGTGGATTAAATGCGTCACTGTAAACGAGTCTGTGTTTTTCAAATCGATTTTCGGTCCAAATAAATCGGTTCGATCGAAGAATCGATCGTTTTCTATGTCTTTGGAGGGAGACACGTCTGTGCGAGAGTCGATCGTGATATCTAATAGCGGTTGGTTGCGCGGCGAACGCGTCGCGAACGCATATGGCGTGTTCGCGAATTCTTCTTCGAAGCTGTTGTACCTACTCCTGAATAGAGACTGGGTTTCGCTGTCATCGTATTTGCCTTCATTGTCGTATTTCCCTCCGAATAAGTCGTAGTTTCCAAATCTGTTGTTTATTGTATCGAATTTTGGATCGGTGGGTTGGTCCGGTTCTACAGGACTGCTTGACGGACTCATGTCTATGTGCAAGATGCCGTGTTCGTCCGTATACTTCAGTTTCAGCGCCATTTTCTATTTTCACATTTTCTCGTTTTGTACCTGTAATGAGAGATATGGAGTTAGTTACCTTCAATTATTATTTTCAAAAAATTACAACCGACTTTAAAACAATAACATATAGGTACCTACCATGAAACAAAAAAGCTGGCTTATGCCATGCTTATGTCTTATGTTATGGCACAGTAAATATTTATGTGTATATTATTTATTGTGCTTGTGGGTGAAAGCACAGATATAAGAGGTAACTAGATTTATAAAGTGTCAAATCTTTGTATTGAAACCAGCGTACCCAGGGGCGTGGAATAAATGGCAGTTTAATATTTAGTGAAAACTGAAATATGTCACCCTTACTTTAGAGTTGAATATTATTTATTCCTTTTGTCACAGAACAAAACAAGACTGCTAGTACATGCCCGGACACGCTTGCGATGTTCCGCACACCCGGGTGTACGCGGGCCACGCCCCCTTGCTACTTCTATTACTAAAAGCGTTAGCTTTTAGCGTTGTCTATTCTGTGGGTGAAAGGGTGCAAGATGGAAAGTCGAATAAAGACTTTTTTACCTCTGTAGCTGAAAAATGGCGCGTTTCCTGATTAAAAACAGTGAGCAAAAGTGGAATTTATTCACTGTGAGACAAAAATATTCACATTCTTTTGTTTTTAGATTTGTTTTAATGCCTCACTTGCGCCACCATGATAATAAAAATTAACTGATAACTGATAAATGAGAATTTATTATAAAAAGTAAATTTTGATAAATTATTCCTTGGTTTCGGAACGATATAAAACTATAACAAATACTTAATTATTTCATTGCATATTTATTATACTTTTTCAATAATCATCCAAACTTAAAAATAACAGAAAACGTAAAATAAAAATCTTTGGCCGTGGTAATACTGCCAGCCTTCTGGGCACTTAACCAATGAACATCGATTCGGACGAATTCTACGACGCCTAAGTCCTTAGATATAATTTAAATTTAGTATATTTCCTTTTTTAGCCTAGAAGATGCCTATTCACTTTTGACTTGAAGATACCCATGCTGTAGGTGGTGGGGAAAACCGCTTCGTTTAGATGCAATTTTTTGTCGAGTTGTACGTACATACCTAGTGTTTTTATAGATATTTCTCAACCAGGCGTCTCAAGGCAGCAAGGAACTAGCGGACGCCCTTAGACGTCTTTAATCCGGCCTTATCGCAAAATCCGTTCTTAGCGAATACCTACTAATTACAGACTACCTCCCTGCCAAATTTCATTTTTGTCACATCAAGCTGTTTCCAAGATATCGTGATGATCACATTACCTATATATATATTACTAGCGGACGCCCGCGACTTCGTCCGCGTAAATTTCGATGTCAACTTTACTACTACCCCTACCCTACCCTACCCCTACCCTACCACTACCCCAACCCTACCCAACCCCTACATCTACCCTACCCCTACCCTACCCTACCCTACCCCTACCCCCACCCTACCCCTACCCTACCCCAAACCTACCCCTACCCTACCCCTGCCTTACCTACACCCTACCCCCATCCTACCCCTACCCCCATCCAACCCCTACCCCCATCCTACCCCTACCCTCCCCGTACCCTATCCCTTTCCTACCCCTATCCCACCCGTACCCCTATCTCACGCCTATCCTACCCCTACCCTACCACTTCCCTATCCTACCCGTACCTCTACCCTACCGCTGCCAATACCCTAAACCCGGCCCTAAGCCTACCCTACCCCTACACTACCCCTACGCTTCCCTACCCGTACCCTACCCTACCCTGTAACTTCTCTATCTTACTCCTACCCTTAGCAAAATTGGTCCAGTCCTTCGAGAGTGGTGGTATGACCAAGAGAAATAGAGACTTCTATGCTAATAATATAAAGAGGTAAAGTTTGTGTGGTTGTAGGAGGTAATCTCTGGATCTACTGGACCGATTTGGAAAATTGTTTTACCAATAGAAAGCTACGTTATTTGCGAGTGTCATAGGCTATGTTTGATCCCCATATTTACACGGGAACGGGAACTATGTAAATGAAAGCGCCGGGCGTCATATAGCGGAATTTCTGCGTCTTTTAGAAATTTTGTATTATCTCCGAAACTATTTAAGTAATTAACATACTGTAAAGGGCAAATCTTATCTCCATAATATCCTTGTGATTATTAAATAATTTATTTTAATAAGGATTAAAGTTTAGTTGTATAAATAATGACGTAAACCTAAGTATATAAAATTAATAATTTTTAAAACACAAAAGGTACTATATCTGCTAATATATAGAAGATAGATATATGGCGTCGCGGACTTTTTTGTAGAACTTTTAAAGATACATAAAGTCTCCATACGTTAATTTCAATTTTACACAATGGTTAAGGCAGCGCATGCGAATAAGTCTGTTTAAAAGGTTTTTAGTCCGACCTGTATGACAAAAACTGTGATAACTCGGCTAATATATATGATACCAATATAAAATATAGCCTATAGCACTCCCCGATAATGTGGCATTCTACTGGTGAAAGAATTTTTAAAATCGGACCAGTAGTTCCGAAGATTACGCCATTTAAAAAATGTGACAAACTTACAAACTTTACCTCTTTATAATATAAATATTAGTATAGATGATAACGCCAAATTATTGCCATTATAGCATTATAATAAACTAGCGGACGCCCGCGACTTCGTCCGCGTAAATTTCGATGTCAACTTTACTACTACCCCTACCCTACCCTATCCCTACCCTACTCTATCCCTACCCTACCCTACCCCTACCCTACCACTACCCCAACCCTACCCCTACCCAATCCCTACCTCTACCCTACCCCTACCCTACACCTACCCCCACCCTACCCCTATCCTAACCCTACCCTACCCCAAATCTACCCCTACCCTACCCCTACCTTACCTACACCCTACACCCATCCTACCCTTACCCTCCCCGTACCCTATCCCTTTCCAACCCCTATCTCACCCATACCCCTATCTCACACCTATCCTATCCTACCCTATCCTACCCTACCACTTCCCTATCCTACCCGTACCTCTACCCTACCACTACCCTACCTCTACCCCTACCCTACCACTACCCTACCCCGGCCCTACCCCTACCCTACGCTACCCTACCCGTACCCTACCCTACCCTATAACTTCTCTATCTTACTCCTACCCTTAGCAAAATCGGTCCAGTCCTTCGAGAGTGGTGATATGACCAAGGGAAATAGAGACTTTTATGCTAATAATATAAAGAGGGAAAGTTCTTGTGGTTGTAGGAGGTAATCGCTGGATCTACTGGACCGATTTGGAAAATTGTTTTACCAATAGAAAGCTACGTTATTTGCGAGTGTCATAGGCTATGTTTGATCCCCGTATTCACACGGGAACGGGAACTACGTAAATGAAAGCGCGGGGCGTCATATAGCGGAATTTCTGCGTCTTTTAGAAATTTTGTATTATCTCCGAAACTATTTAAGTAATTAACATACTGTAAAGGGCAAATCTTATCTCCATAATATCCTTGTGATTATTAAATAATTTATTTTAATAAGGATTAAAGTTTAGTTGTATAAATAATGACGTAAACCTAAGTATATAAAATTAATAATTTTTAAAACACAAAAGGTACTATATCTGCTAATATATAGAAGATAGATATATGGTGTCGCGGACTTTTTTGTAGAACTTTTAAAGATACATAAAGTCTCCATACATTAATTTCAATTTTACACAATAGTTAAGGCAGCGCATGCGAATAAGTCTGTTTAAGAGGATTTTCAGTCCGACCTGTATGACAAAAACTGTGATAACTCGGCTAATATATATGATACCAATATAAAATATAGCCTATAGCACTCCCCGATAATGTAGCATTCTACTGGTGAAAGAATTTTTAAAATCGGACCAGTAGTTCCGAAGATTACCCCATTTAAAAAATGTGACAAACTTACAAACTTACAAACTTTACCTCTTTATAATATTAGTATAGATAAATGATAGCATATATTGATGTTGTTATTTTTGTAGATATTATTCTTTAAGTAATACTATTGCTTGACTGGTCACCTTGGCGGTCACGCGTTCGATTCCCTCTCACGCACCATTGGCTTTGCTATAAAAAAGTTCAAGAACAATTAAACTATTATCGTAGAAAAACCTTACTCACAAATTCGTAAACTTTTTATTACTTCTAAGGTAAGAAAATTGGTGTTTTGATCGTAGGGTACTATATAACGTCGACTCTTCGATTTTTTTCTGCAATAATTGATGAAATGCTCGATCTTAAGTACCACCTATCGAGATCTTTAATTATAATACTGAATGTTATGTTTTTTTTTAAAGAGCAACTGTTGAGTTTCTTGCCGGTTCTTGTCAGCAGAACCTGCCTTCCGAACCGGTGGTAGAATCTTAACAAATAGTCAACTGAGGTTTCAAAAGTGTTTGTAAACTGAGCCTACTTGAAATAAATGAATTTTGAATTTTGGATATTGATCTAGCTGAGCAGACTCGCTAGAAAGTAGCAACATGTCTTAGTACAATGACTTACGAAGTAAATATGAATCACAATGGTTTCCCACTTAAAATTTACTCTTGTCTATTACTCAACTCTAGTCTAGTTTAGTCATCATAAAATAATAATAATCCATATTCGGCTCGCTGCTGAGCTCGAGTCTCCTCTCAGAATGAGAAAGGTTAGGCCAATAGTCCACCACGCTGGCCCAATGCGGATTGTCAGACTTCACACACGCAGAGAATTAAGAAAATTCTCTGGTATGCAGGTTTCCTCACGATGTTTTCTTCACCGTTTGAGACACGTGTTGTAATTTCTTAAAATGCACACAACTGAAAAGTTGGAGGTGCATGCCCCGGACCGGATTTGAACCCACACCCTCCGCAATCGGAGGCAGAGGTCATATCCACTGGGCTATCATGAGAGAGACTTACGAAAGTTTAAAAACTGTCGTCTTTACAAGATGAGTGAATAGAAGTAAGTCAATAACTGATTTTTTTGTGTTATAGTGTTTTTTAGATAGCATGGGTAGGGTGACACTCCGTTTCAATCTTGAATGTTTGCCGCGATTCACGATAATAGTACGTATTATGAAGGTCATAAGGCAACTGTCACCGTACCCATGCTATCTGAAAACACTTTAATAATAAGTTTTGCTGACAGCCGAATAAAACTTAGCTAGCGAATGTAATAAGGTCGCTAATTAGCTGCGACATAAATGCCATGAGTTTGTTAGGACGAAGAACACAGTGGTTGAGGCGTGGCGTAAGTGCAAGCGGATTTAATATAAAATGGCATTTCATTACTATATGAAATAAAATAAAATAAATGTATATTTTAAGAATTCTATTCTATATTTAAATGTACTCAAAATTTGTAAAGATAATTTTAACATACATTTACTATATCAATATCAACCTCATCATTATCAACCCATATTCGGCTCCTCATCTTCGTAGAATGAGAGGGGTTAGGCCAATTATAGTCCACCACGCTGGCCCAATGTGAATTGGCAGACTTCAAACACGCAGAGAATTACGAAAATTCTCTGGTATGCAGGTTTGCTCACGATGTTTTTCCTTCACCGTTTGAGACACGTGATATTTAAATTCTGAAAATGCTTACAACTAAAAAGTTGGAGGTGCATGCGCTGGATCGGATTCGAACCCTTCAGAATCGGAAGCGAAGGTCATATCCACTGGGCTCACGGTTCTCCTATAATACCTATGTATAGAATATATACCTATTTATACAATATATACCTATGTATACGATATATACCTATGTATACAATATATACCTATGTATACAATATATACCTATAGGCACTTTTTAAGCCAATTAATTGTTAAATCGCTAGATGGTACTAAACAAACAAACAATTGCAAACAATCAGTTTTACGTGCGTAATTAAAGTTTTAGAAACGCATGACACAACCCGCGTGCGATAAGTTGGTCGTTATTTATATAGAAATACAGCTAAACGCTAAACTTAATCTGAGAATATAAATAAATTTCAAACGGACAAACATGACGTTTCTTAGGTGATTGTAAACCAAGACTACTTAAAATAACTGATATAAATTTCGATTTTGAATCTGAATATTTCAACTATTGAAGCCAAATTCAAAGGCGTATAGGTATTCACGTTTTTAGGGTTCCGTAGTCCACAAGGAACCCTTATAGTTTCGTCATGTCCGTCTGTCCGTCCGCAGTTTAGCGCAGAGACTATTACTACTAGAAATTTGTAAACATTAAAACAAAGTCGTAAAATAAAATCTTAAAAAAAATACGTTTTCTCGCTTACACTGCGGCCCAAACATCTACAATAACATAAGAATCCGAAGTCAAGTTATTACGAAGTTTCAGTAACGCAACTATAATAACAAAATGCGGGAATTTTTTCTGCCTCGTACGGAATAAATTATATTCATAACGCGACGGTTTTGCATACGGCCTATTTAGCGAACCGAATTAATAAAAAAACGACTAAGGTGGCGTCCATAACTGACATAAAATCAGACGCTGATATGTAACCTACTTGTTTGTACATACATCATCATCATTATCAGCAAATAAAAGCGACCCAGGGCCTGCTTCCTTGCAGGAGAGAGGGTGTGAAGTTTAGCTTAAGGAGACACTTATGAGCGTGACGAGAGAAATTCGTCATTCGACAGTTTATACAGTACCTATTGCATTCCACAGACGTTGCTTTTTTGTAGTTCGTTTGTTTTAATCTATGTAAAGTTAGCCCTTTTTATATAAAGTCTAACAGCCAGTTTCTTCATGTAAAGCTAAAGTAACAGTAAAGGTAGTAAGTAGTAAAGAAGACTTTATTTTTCCGTGATTAAGACCGTCACTTTTGATTTATGACGTTACTTTGACTGTTACTTAAGATGAAGAAACTGGCCGTAAGATAGAAGCAAGCTTACTTGGAAGAAGTAGAAGTTATTCTACCCATACCTCTGCCGGCTTCTACGCGGCGTGGTACCGCTCGGTATCTATGTCTTTGCCGGTAGAGCAGTCGGCCAAAGCCGACCACCAGACAATACTATATTTACAGCAGGGCCATTATGTAACTCGGTGAATGCTTTAAAATCACAGTCACGACAACAAATGGCAGCGATTTTTCGTTTTTGCGATCATGTAACATAGATCTTCCACCGAAATGACGTCATCTTGGATCGTTCTCTGTCACGGTCACTTGTAGGGATTTATTCAAGTTTTAAGCCTGTTTTTACGTATCGATAGTCAGTTTAAGCGATTATGTAAGCATAGTGATCATAGAAATAGGTGACACTGAAGTTGTCAAAGTCAATCGCTATAGAAACTAATAGAGAGCAGTGTTTTAACAAAGTTTACTTGACGCCTGTGATTCATTATTTACAAATAAAAGGACTTATAAGGATTTTTTTGAATTTTGTACTATAAAGGTATTATTTTATAAGTCAATAAAATCAGAATTAGAAAGTTATATATCAGTTTTACGTGTAAAATATTAACTATAATTGTGTTATTTTTGTAGTGTTTACTGACATCGCCGTGTCCTACATGCATTTGTATTGTACGCGAGATCCACAGAGATCTAAGTGATCCATTACAGCTTTGTGAGACCGAGTTCATTGCAAAACTTTCGTGTCGCGATACCAGCAGGTTTTAGAAGAAATACAAAGTCTTCGAACAACTGCTGTTCGCAATAAACTAGAGGTAAGTACAGTTCGCGCGGCGAGAGTTTGGCTTTGACCTTCGGATGGAGGGGATTACTGCGCATGGGTACTGTCACGCACACAATACTTTTCCTTTTTTATGTACCAGGTTGGATATTTGAGTGGGTCAAAATTCATGTATAGTGATAATAATGCTAGAAAATAATACGAAGTAGATAAACTTCTTCATTTATTAAAACTATTGATAGTTATTTTACATATTTAAAATGTTTATACAGAGACAGCAATGAAAATTCTAAATAATTGTTTTTAATAAAATTATTTATTCCAAGATACATGTAAAATTGATACATAAGAACAAAAGAAAACTTAAAATAATTATTAAATACAGTGTGTCCCTGGATAATCTGCAACACCAAAAGGGGCTAATATTAATATTTAACAAAAAAACTTAAACAAACAAACTCAACAAATAATAACAATCGACAACAATTAACGAAAATAGCAATTCATTTGTGAACGTGATTGTACAACAGGAGTGCGCGGTACGTCGTTTCGGTGCGAGAGGCAGGTAACGACTGGAGCGCCAATCAGAGCACCGCGCACCCGCCCCGCACCCCGCTAATGCCCGTTGATACCCAATTTCTGATTTCTGCGCAATAACGGTCAAAGCCAAACTCTCGCCGCGCGAACTGTAAGTATTGTGGAATAGGAACCTGCATTCCAGAGAATTTTCTTCACTCTCTGTGTGTGTGAAGTCTGCTAATTCACATTGGGCCAGTGACGTGGACTATGGGCCTAACCCCTCTCATTCTGAGAGAAGACACTAGCTCAGCAGTGAGCCGAATATGGGTTGATAACGAATATGGTATTTTTATATGGTGAGCTTCCATAGGATAAGTTAGTTTAAAATTTGGAGTAGGTTTATTCAGTACTAGCAGACACACCATAGTTTGACCGGTGTAGTTCCCGTTCCTGTAGGAATATGGGGAATTAATTATAGCCCATATTACTCTGTGCTGTAGCTTTCCAATGGTGAAAGATTTTTTATAATCAGTCTAGTAGTTTTTGTGTTAGATTGTAAGAAACAAATAATATTATCTAAAGATGTGTCACTGTCATCCTAAGAACCTAAATTAAACCATTGAATATTATTTACAGGTCAATGCCAATGGATCATACAAATGTCTCTATGATGGCTAAGGCATCTTTTACCAAATGCCTACATGAGTCACTGACGCTCCTGAATACCCCAGCTGTTTAAAAAAAATGTGTTAAGTTCCCTTTGCATTAAACACAAAATCATTATAAATAAGTAAGTAAGTATGAAACTAACTTATAGCACAGTATGAAACTAACATAAGGTACCTATTCATTATATTTTTAGTCTTTTTTTTTCTAAGACTCAACTAATTTGTGTTCATTAACACACTGAATCTTTCATAGGTTGATTTTGCATAAAAACTTATTTGTATAATGAGATTGATTATTGATTGAGATTAATAAATAATACACAGAGTGCTTATTCATATCGCAGGATGTTACTGTAAATAGACATATACCCAGGTGCTTAATCTAGATTAACATCTACTTACAGATTTATGAAAAAATTTGGATTGCCCGGGTATTGATTGCACCCATGTGACAATAGTTTGGCCTACAGGCCAAGAGCTAATAGGAGGCTAACAATAAGAATTGAATAAAAGCATGGTACCTCCTTTTATTTAAACATTAACTTATTTATATATTGTCAATTAATATTTCAGATATGTGATGCCAATCTAATAATAACATAGTGGATGCTCAATTTGGTGGTGCATCGTATGACTTGTACATGTGGAACCAGTGCAATAAAACCACTTGAGGAAAACCTGCCCAATAGAGACTGCTGTTGGTTGTTAGGTAAGCTGTTGCTTAGGTATAACTGTCAGTTAATGAAACTACAGGATCCAAATCTAAATTATGAAACTGTTACTTTTATATAGGCAAAATACATAATACATTGCAATACACACTTCAATTCTTTCAGGTGACCAATGTTTGCATGATGACCCCCATCTTGGGAGCTGCTCCTAGATCCCATTAAGATATGCACAACATTGCTGTGTCAGAAATACGTTGGAGCCTTGTAGTTGGGTGCATATTGTAAAATGTTTCCTCACTCCAAAACCATGAACTCTGGTTTCCTAAACCCTCAAGCTATGCAGCCGAAGGAGGAGACTTATCACAGGTCAGTATATTATATACCTACTTTATAAGAACTTGTTAGGCAGTACCATGTATACCTACATTATGATTTATTTTTCTAGGAGAACCACTAATAACTTTGAAGAAGTGAAGAGCTTAACAATGTTTCAACCAACACCTAAAGAAGCTTTCACTTGGCTGTTAGATCAAGGGCTGGATACAGAAAACAGTAATCCTTGTGATGGCAGTATTGTCCAAGGATTCCTCACTCAAAACCATGATAACAAGTTGCTAGAACCCTCAAGCTATGCAGACAAAGGACTGGATATATTTTTTCGTGACCAAGCCTTCTGTATAATTTATACTTAAACCATACAAAGCACTATCTAGCCCCAAAGTAGGCATACAGAGTAGCTTGTGTTGTGGGTACTAAGATAGTTGATATTATAATATTCATTTACATTTATATACTACCTATAACTACTTATATAATGTATAACACACACACTGGAAAAAACCCATGCTCTTCACACAAATATTTTCCAGGTGTGGGAATCGAACCCATGACCGTGGATGCAGGAGCACTACTTACTGCGCCACGCGTATATGTTTTTATTTTGAAGCAAATTATTAAAGTTGATAATTCAAATTGTAGTCATGTTTTTAATTAATCTATAATTAATTTTTAATTTACATTTTTGTTAAATATTTACCTATACTTCAGTCTATTTTTGTTAGAGGGGGTACCTATATGTGTAAGTAGGGTCGTTTCTTGATTAAATTAAACTAAAGAATGAAAGATATATATTATAACAAAATTTGTCAACAACAATATATCTAGTCTGAATAAAAAATACCAACACAAGTAAATATATTTTTTATTTTTAAGTAATAGATGTTACACAAATATAGAGTATCTACTTTAACTACCTGGCCCTACCTGCTTAACATTAAACAACATTGTTTTTAATCAAATCATTATTTATTTATTTCCTACAATGTGGTAGGTACATGTTTTGTTCTTAAAATTATTGAATTGTATTGAAAACAACTAATGTAATATTTTTCTTTTACAATTACTTAAATAATCATCATCATCATCATCATCATCATCATCATCATCATCATCATCATCATCATCATCATCATCATCATCATCATCATCATCATCATCATCATCATTATAAACACATATTCGGCTCACTGCTGAGCTCGAGTCTCCCCCAGTAAGAGGGGTTAGTGCCTACCCGCACTCGGGAGACCCCGCACTGGAAAGCGTGGTTGGTCGGTTGGTTGGATGTTCGCGGCTCAAGGTCGTTGTGCTTGGAGGTCCATGTAAGAGGCCTATGTCCAGCAGTGGACGTCTATCGGCTGATAAGGTAAGGGAAGGCCAATGCCTAACCCCTCTCATTCTGACAGGAGCCGAATATGGGCCAGCATATTTGGATTACATTGGCAGACATCACATATGCAGAGAATTAAGAGAATTCTCTGGTATGCAGGTTTCCTCACGATGTTTTCCTTCACTGTTTGAGACACGTGATATTTAGTTTCTTAAAATGCACACAACTGAAAAGTTGGAGGTGCGTGCCCCGGAACGGGTTCGAACCCACACCCTCCGGAATTGGAGGCAGGGGTCACATTCACTGGGCTATTAGGGATAATAATAATAGTTAAATAATATTTCCTCCTAATAATAGATAATAAAACATATTTTGATGTGCAATTTTACAATAAAATTTTTATCTAATACTATGTAATACTGAAATTAACCAAATGATAATAATCATATTCTTTATATACAGTGATGTCATAATTAACTATATTAAATTAAAATGAAATTATATTTGACAATTTTCTCTCATATGCAATGTCATTATTGATAATAATCTTATAAAAAATCTGTTCATTAAATGTTTGTTTAATTCTTTCTTCATGAATCGTTCATAGAGATGAAGGATTCAGAATGACCAATTTTTTCAAGGTGTTTTGCACCTCAATGGTGACCAGCGACATGGAGACTTCCATAGTCAGTCCCTGGCACTCAAAGTTTAGAGCCCACATCTTCATGTTGATCTGAAATGTAGAAAATTTTTTTTTATTACATGAACTACATATGCCCCCGGTTTCTTTAAGTAGATCTCATTCCTGTGGGAATATTGAGATAAGAAATGGCCTATGTATTATATCTTGATTAAGAGTTTATATAAATGACAAATCTAGGGGGGGGGGGTTAATTGAAATATTTATACCTCAGGTATATTACTTGCTTCTACAATATATTTCTGTGAGATGGTGATAACAAAAATAATACTTTGTTGTATTTATGTTGAGCTTCTTTTCAGACGAAGTTAATAAATATAGTTATCACTAGCGGACGCCCGCGACTTCGTCCGCGTAAATTTCGATGTCAACTTTACTACTACCCCTACCCTACCCTACCCTACCCCAAACCTACCCCTACCTTACCTACACCCTACCCCCATCCTACCCCTACCCTCCCCCCGTACCCTATCCCTTTCCTAACCCTATCCCACCCGTACCCCTATCCCACCCGTACCCCTATCTCACGCCTATCCTACCCTCACCCTACCACTTCCCTATCCTACCCGTACCTCTACCCTACCACTACCCTACCTCTACCCCTACCCTACCACTACCCTAAACCCGGCCCTAAACCTACCCTACCCCTACGCTTCCCTACCCGTACCCTACCCTACCCTGTAACTTCTCTATCTTACTCCTACCTCTAGCAAAATCGGTCCAGTCCTTCGAGAGTGGTGGCACAGTAGATATATTACAAGCAGTATAATAACTCGGCCATATTTTTGAAATAAATACCTACAGCCGCGCGCTCCGTAAACATGTGATAGGGCTGCCTACCTCCAGCATTTTAATTACATTTGCCAACTTTGTGTTTCCATTTAGTTATGTGATTGTAAATATACTTTTTTTTAAATAAACAAATAAAATACTTTGTAAATTGTAGTAAAATAGGAAGTGATCAATAAAATGCGTGTTGTTTTTTGATTGGTAGATTTAAATAAGGCTGATACTAATCAATGATCTTGAAGGACCTTCATATATTTATTTTGGTGATGCCATCTATCTATTACCACCACACTAGGTGACCAAATAATAAAAAATCGGTCAAGTGCGTGTCGGGCCACGCGCAGTGTAGGGTTCCGTAGATTATGTTAGCACTTTAAACCCTTATGTAATGTACAAAAATACCGATAACGATACCCCCACACTATAGAATAGACGATAAAAAATTGACCCTGACTTGGCATGTAGGGAAGGAACTACAAAAAACAAATTGAGATTGACCGGGTTCGCTAGTAGTTTAATAAAAAAATCTGGATAGGTATATTGATATCAGCTGGCTCTTTACTTTTTTTATTCAAATACATTAAAGTATGAGCAACACAATAATGTTGTTAAATTCAAACAACTTCTTTACGTAAAAATAATAACTTTTTTCCTAGTCGTCATAATTAAAAAATCCAATACACTGCGTTCGTCACCGCGGCACAGTCGCAACGGTCTTCACCCCACGATCACCCCACGTACGAGCTGCGTAGGTATAGCTCGCGTTTCGACCTTTAGTATGAAGTCCAACTACTGCTTGTAATATATCTACTGTGGTGGTGGTATGACCAAGAGAAATAGAGACTTCTATGTTAATAATATAAAGAGGTAAAGTTTGTGTGGTTGTAGGAGGTAATCTCTGGATCTAGTGGACCGATTTGGAAAATTGTTTTACCAATAGAAAGCTACGTTATTTGCGAGTGTCATAGGCTATGTTTGATCCCCATATTCACACGGGAACGGGAACTACGTAAATGAAAGCGCCGGGCGTCATATAGCGGAATTTCTGCGTCTTTTAGAAATTTTGTATTATCTCCGAAACTATTAAAGTAATTAACATACTGTAAAGGGCAAATCTTATCTCCATAATATCCTTGTGATTATTAAATAATTTATTTTAATAAGGATTAAAGTTTAGTTGTATAAATAATGACGTAAACCTAAGTATATAAAATTAATAATTTTTAAAACACAAAAGGTACTATATCTGCTAATATATAGAAGATAGATATATGGTGTCGCGGACTTTTTTGTAGAACTTTTAAAGATACATAAAGTCTCCATACATTAATTTCAATTTTACACAATAATTAAGGCAGCGCATGCGAATAAGTCTGTTAAGGAGGATTTTCAGTCCGACCTGTATGACAAAAACTGTGATAACTCGGCTAATATATATGATACCAATATAAAATATAGCCTATAGCACTCCCCGATAATGTAGCATTCTACTGGTGAAAGAATTTTTAAAATCGGACCAGTAGTTCCGAAGATTACCCCATTTAAAAAATGTGACAAACTTACAAACTTACAAACTTTACCTCTTTATAATATTAGTATAGAAGTATAGATAAACAATACATTATTGTAAATGATAACAATATTCATTATATGTGATATTTAACAAATCAAAATGATGATATTTAACAAATCAAAATGTACAATATTTATTAAGCTGAACATGCACATAATAAAAGAAAATATAAAGTACAAATTATTATTTGAATTAGCAATTATTATCATTAAGAATTACATACATTGGATTAGGTAATACTATTCATTCATTCATGATTAGACCAATAGTCCACCACTCTGACCCCAAAGCGGATTAGCAGACTTCACATAAGCAGAGAATTAAGAGAATTATCTGGTATGCAGGTTTCCTCACGATGTTTTCCTTCACCATTTGATACATGTGATATTTAATATCTTAAAATGTACACAACTGAAAAGTTGGAGCTGCATGCCCCGGACTGGATACAAACCCACACCCTCTGGAATCTGAGGCAGAGGTTACACTCCACTGGGCTATTGCTGTGCTTATGGACCTATATCCCTGGCAAACCCTCTAGTCTATACTCTGCAGCAACTGGGCTTTTATGGGATTAAACTGAGCTCTTTTGTTTTTTGATTTGCCTTATATTTTATCCAGTTTTGTAGGAGATACATATACTTGTAGGATTTAACTTAACTATATATTGTAATTGAAATTTGAATTAATTATTTTAAGTGGCTAGCCTCAATCATCATAAAAAAATTACTAATCAAGGTAGGATTTTATATTTAGCCTTAATGTAACTAAAACAAACACCTACAAATACAAACAATTCTAATACATCTGCATAATAAGACAAAGTTTGATTTTGATTATTCGTGTTGTACTTAATGCTTAGAACTTAAAGGTTACATGGTGCAGGTATAGTTGTGGTTTAAATAGGCTTCTTAATGCAATATGCTAGTCACAAAACCAAGTATTATGTTAAGCTTATAATAGAAAATTATGAATTTCAATTGAATATAATTACTATATGATGCTTGACGGTTCCACCTGCATAGTTCCCACTCCCTTGGGACTATAGGGATAAAATATAGCCTATTACACTCACAAGTTATGTGACTTTCTGTTGGTGAAAGAATTTTTAAAATCGGTTTAGTAGATCCAGAGATTACCCCCTACAATATCAAAAATTTCCTCTCATCCTCTTTAAAATAATAATATAGAATATAGATATGTGATAACTTACACAACGCCACTGGCAGACGCGAACACGGAAGGTTTATTTAGTAGCCTGACTTTCCAAAGGCCCTCCAAAACAACCCATCGCCAAGTTTGGGTGGCACTCTGCAATCTCCAATTAGAGTTCCAATTGGCGATCATTGAGTTTCCCGGACATCTTTAGTTGCAAGCGATAAACTTTAATATACAAAACACTATAAAATATACTTTACATATTGTCACAACGACCATTAAATTAATCATAGGCAGACGATAAAACTTTGAAGAACTTTCGTGTAGATAATGTTTTATGTAAAAGTGGCCGTTTACTTTGATAAATTAACTATTAACACTAATAAAAATGTATACGATAAAATGATTAATTAATTACTTCTATTGAAAACAAAAAACTAGCAGTAGCAAGTACTTTGATCCAACGAAACCAATTTTTTTATTAATATTTTAATACGGCTTTGTTTACCAACAAAGAAACTATGGCACTTCACTTCACCACAGACAAACAGCAAAATCAAGTATAATGCGTATATGTGCAAAAGTATGCCGCACCCGTAGTAAGTAGTACCGGGAAAGGGTGTATTTTATTTAGTCGCATAATGTCGATAAAATTTTGCGCCTAGAACGATATCACTAGGCATTGTGGCTGTCTTTTGTCTTACATAATCGGAATTGCAAAAACACTCTAGTGTTCAATTTAGCTTTGCGTTACACAGTTAGAAGTGATACGTCGAGATACATAATCAGCCTGCAGGACATTGTAGTGTAATGTCAGCCCAATGATGAATGTCATCACACTAAATATATAGGCGTCCAACATTCTTAACGTAGTTAAGTATCGGGGGAATTACATTCAACGGATTTTTAATTTTACGGTAGACCATAAATGGCTATTGTATCTTCTTACGCACTAGGGTTAAAAGTGAGCCAGGCAGGCAGGTTGGATACATCCTTATAATACTGTACGCTTTAACAATTAAAGTAATTTAGTATTCTGCTACTTAACTTGTGGTTTACTAGAAAGTATATTGGGTTAGGAAGGTTTTAACTTAAATTATGAAATAAAATTAACAATTATTACCAACTATAGCCCCGTTAACCAAGAACCACAAAGCAAAGAAGTCAAGAACATAGCACAACGAATTGTGAAACTGAAGTGGCAATGGGCGGGGCACTATAAAGAGCCGTCGGAGTCTCAAGGTGCTGGATTGGAGACTCAATGCCGGAAGTTGCAGCGTTGGTCGACCCTCCACTAGGTGGACCGTTGGTGTATCCAACGGTCCACCTAGTGGAGGGTCGCTCCACACTGAGTTGAGTAGCTCAACACTGGTTGTATTTGGAAGTTTTTAAAAGAGACCTGTCCAGCAATGGACGTCCATCGGCTGATAATGATGTTGATTATGATAATTATCCCGCAACTCACGTGCGTAGCAGTCTATAAATATATATGTTATTTTCCAAAAGAATTCCCATTTCTTTTCCATTTAAGGAACTCTAAAAATAACAATTAAGGGAAAATGACCTCCGCAAGTCGTAATAGTCGTATCTTCAAGTAGGTAAGGTAAGGAATGTGTATGAATAATGACCCATCGCTTTGGTAACGACGGTAAACGCAATAAAGTTATTTCACCAACAATAGCCAAGGTTAATACCGTATCTATTATATCTGTGAAAGTAAGTGCTTCAGATTATTTCTAAAACTAGTTAGCATTTAAAAGCGTTAATTTGAAAAACATCCAAAAATCCAAAATTTTGTTAGAATAATGAATTATTTGACTGATTTTGATTTTTAAAAGCATTATAATAATAGCCTATCTATCATATTATAAAACAAAGTACTCTGTCGTGGCTGTCTGTCTGTTCGTGATCGGTGATTGATTTTCATTTCCACCAATACATAAGAGTGATTCATGAGGAAGTTTTATGCATATAACTTATCAATGTTATGAGTAAATTGGTTGAAATATAACAATAACTGTTTAAATTGTCGACTTCCCTTTAAGATAGCTATTAACAATTGCATTAATATTAACAAATGCAGGGTAGATTTTAATATACCAAAAATAACATGTTAAATTGTAATCAGTATGTTCACAATATAATGACAGATTACGCTAGATTAGATATAAACTAACGTATTTTACAATTTAACGGTGAAATATACAAAAGTTGCACACGAAGTTTGAAATAAATGAATTTCTATTCACGTGATTGGTAAGCGTTAGCATTCTAAATTCTTTGTTGTTCTTATGTATATGTAATTATATTGATAGAGATGTACCAATGGGATATATTGGTTTCAGATTGTGTTATACTGTGGAAATAGTAAGACGTACCTATTCATGTCTAAATAATTTACCAAAATTAGTAATAGAATATTTAGTAGTTGTAGTGACCAGTCGACTAGCCTTGGCTCAGAGCAGAGCCGCGATAGCAGGCAAGGACGCGCGCCGACCTTGTGTTGTGACGTGATTTACACGAGTCTTTAGCCTAAAATCCGTTATTATGGCTACTTTTTATAAGACGCTGTTCTTTGGTCAATAAAAAGTTAAAAGAAACAATAAAAACTTAAATTATTAAAAGGTCCAAAATTGTATGGAGCCCAGGTCTATTGTACCCTGGCGGAAATAAACTAATATATTATTTTTAACTATTTTTGATTATACAAATCTACGAATTTACTTTAATTCTTTCGAAATAATAATATCACCCAAGAAATGCAACACAATTATGGGTAGTAATGGCGGATAGATGACGTTTTCAATACATTAATCGATTTGACGTTAGCTGTCAACTGTCATGTCATAGTTGCTCTATGGGCGCCATCTTGATATAACTTGATAAAACTTGGGTTTTTATTTTATTTATTTCTTTTTAATTTAGTTAGATTGATTCACTTTAATAAATTCCCTGTATTTTTTAAATTTTAATGATATGGGGTACAAGAGTGGACCTGAAACGGATCATCTCCTTTCTTGGAGCAGCTGATTTTACAACATGTCAGTTTGACAGCTCCGCCACAGACCATATGCTGGTGACAGAATGCATTGAGCTCGACGATACGTTAGTGACAGAATGCAATGAGCTTTGAGAGTACTTTGTTAGATATATAAAACGAGGATGTACAGATTTTTTGGAAAACAGCAATATCAATATGTCTTAGAAAGTCAACTTGGGACAGATAGTAGGTACCTATCGCTACGAAAATTATTCAGCACAGCAGAGTTATTCGTCTAATTTGATTTATTGCGGAATTAAAGTCAATCGAGCGTATTTGAGAGTGCATTTTTCATTAAGTAATACAAAATATAATAAGTATTACGTAGCTTTAGGAGATAAGCTAGCTAGATAGCTACCTAGATAGATAATAAAATAAAATAGATTAAAATATTGAATATCATTCAGCAGTATGGCAGTACTCCTTCTCCAGAAGGGCTGTAAAATAAAGCCGAAGCCTCGTTTCAAACATCCCCTCCAGTATTTTCAAAATTAACCCTTGCAAAAGACACAAATAAAAGTTCTATCACTTAAAAAAGCTCAGTTAAAGTTAGGTACCTACATCAATAAGTTGTTAACAGTACAGAGCACTCCAATCAACGAGATAATGGCTGCGATTATTCTATTGAGCTGAAATACATTGCTTCAATGCCAATTGACAAAAGATACGAATGGTTCAACCTCCAAATGCTCTTTTTATGGGATCCTCATCCATTTTTTAACAAGCAGCTAAGGTTACAAATCTTATGTAACTCAACGTCATCATTTTATTTAAATGGCCCATAAACAGGCTCTTTCTATAAAATAATGGAATTTGAAAAACCATGCTGCAACATTGTAGTTAAGTGGCCGCTGAGTGATAAAATAATTTTTGATTCTGGAAAGATAACTTCATCATCATCATCATATCAGCCGATGGACGTCCACTGCAGGACACAGGCCATTTATAGGTACCTCCAATCATCACGATCTTAAGTCGCCTGCATCCAGCGAATCCCTGCGACTCGTTTGATGTCAGTACACCTGATGGAGGGGTGACCAACACTGCGCTTTCTACTGCCATTCCAGTGATTTGAGACCCCCAACGCCCATCGACTGTTCGCACTATATTTATGTGTGAAAGATACATTCTGTTGATGGTGACCGGGGCTGACATCCCAACTACCAAATTACCAACTTTTATGATACTAAAAATTTCTTATATATATATAATGATAATTATTTCACATAAATGTGATAGTAGTAATAAAAGCTTGATTGTGTTTCTATAAATAAAATATAATTGTTATTTACAATATTTTACATTAAATTATTAAATTAAATACTAAACTAAAACTTACCTATAAATAAAATATAAAAACAACATTCAACGCTATTATTTACATTTACTTTATATTTTAATAAAAATTTTAATGTTTTGCTAATAAGTCAAAAATAATATATCGAATATTTCAAATGTGACAATGTCATGAAAAAAAAGTACCAAAAAGAAATAATATTAAAGAGGTTTTCTTTTTACATCTCCCCCCCTTAAAAAAGAACTTTATCTAAATAATGTTCTCTAATTTATAATTGTTCTCTCATTAAGAACAGGATACAGTTTTGTGATATGATAAAAGTTTGATTCCGCTTTTTTGTGGCCGGTATCAACTTCATAGATTGAATTGGAAATCCTTTGTACAATTTTGAACGGTCCAATTCTTAATTCATCGGTTTTCTTTCTATTTAAACGATTTCCGTTTTCTACATATACTCTATCTCCTATTTTCAATATATATTCTTGCCTATTCTGGTGGAATATTTTTTTATTATAATTGTGAGATTTTAGTGTGTTTTCCAAAGCTAGTTTTCTGTCTCTTTCTAGATCGTCTTTAGTGTATCTTGATTTCAGTTCATTTGGCAAAATATTCACATTTTCTCCTTCTAAAAGGTATTTTGGAGCAAATTTCGTAACAGTGTGTTCTGTTTCATTATATTTTTCTACACATTTTTGCGCAATTGTACTCCATGCTGTTTTATTCTGATTTTCATTAATCTTACACCTTATTTTATTGACTAATGTTTGATTTAGCCTTTCATTAAGTCCATTTGAAAAAGGTGTATCCACAGCAGTGAAAATCATTTTTATATTTTCCTGGTTCAGAAATTCTTTGAATTCCTTGGAATTGATACCAGGGTACTGGTCTGTTAATACCATATCTACTTTGTAAGTTTCTGTAACATTTTTCATTAGTTTAATAAAATCTGTGGAGCTTTGTGTCTTGGATGTAGAAATATAAGCATATCTTGTGAAATGATCAACTAAAAGATGTAAGTATTTTTTTGTTGATCGTGATCCTCCAAAACCGCCAATGGTATCAATTGATACAATGTGAAAAGGTTGTGTTGCAGGACCTAAATGAGACATTAAACCATATTTTGATTTCTTCCTTGATTTGTTTTTAATACAAGTTTCACATTCATCACACATTTCTTTAATGTTTTTGATGAAATTTTTTGCTGTATAAAATGGTGTTAATTTATTTATCATCTGGGTCCTCCCAATGTGACAATAACTAACGTGAACATCTTTTATAAGATTTATGCTCATCTCTTCTGATAATATAATCTTTTCCCGTCTTTTATTCTTTTTGTAGTAAATTCCATTTTTGTTAATAAGTTTTTGTTTTTGCAGGTCTTGATTTCTATATTGGTCATTCTTTATATCTTGTAGACTTATTAAATTTACAACTTTTAAACAATCATCTCTGTTTTCGTGTGGTTCTAAAACTGGGTTTCTGCTTAAGCAGTCGGCTTCCTGGTTGGATTTTCCTGGGTTATATTTTATCTTGAAATTATATTGAGATAAATAATACATCAAATCTCCTAGTTCCTCATCAGTCCTTGATTTAATGTTCATATTTTCTAATGGTTTATGATCTGAATATACAATAAATTCTTTTCCCATAAGCCAGTGTTGCCAATATTTTATAGATTCTTTTATTGCTAGGCACTCTAGATATATAGCTTTCTTCTTTTTTTGAGTTTCAGTTAACTTTTTTGAGAAATAAGCAACTGGTCTTATATCCTGATTTTTATCTTTTTGTTTCAAAACCGCTCCTACACCCTTTATACTAGCGTCTGTATAAATGTATATTGGTAGTTCTGGGTCAAAAATATTTAAAACTGGTTTTGAACATAATAATGTTTTTATTTTATCAAATGCTTCTTGACATTCTGCAGTCCATATGAATTTCACATCTTTTCTTAATAAATTGTGTAATGGATCTAAAATAATTGCACTGTGTGGTATGAATTTATGATGAAAATTAACTTTTCCTAAGAATTGGCGTATATTTTTTTTTGTTTTTGGAAGTGGAAAGTTTTTTACAGCAGACAAATAATCTTTCAAAGGCCTTACTGAATTATTTTCTATTATGTGACCCAAATATTTTGCGTATTTTTCCGCAAATTTTTATTGACTTATTAGCAAAACATTAAAATTTTTATTAAAATATAAAGTAAATGTAAATAATAGCTTTGAATGTTGTTTTATAATGATAATTATTTCACATAAATGTGATAGTAGTAATAAAAGCTTGATTGTGTTTCTATAAATAAAATATAATTGTTATTTACAATATTTTACATTAAATTATTAAATTAAATACTAAACTAAAACTTACCTATAAATAAAATATAAAAACAACATTCAACGCTATTATTTACATTTACTTTATATTTTAATAAAAATTTTAATGTTTTGCTAATAAGTCAAAAATAATATATCGAATATTTCAAATGTGACAATGTCATGAAAAAAAAGTACCAAAAAGAAATAATATTAAAGAGGTTTTCTTTTTACATATATATTATTGGCAAAAATACCATAATTGAGTAGGTACTTAAGCCTAGCTTGGATGTGGATTTTTGACCATAGTGGCTTTGAGAGGTCATCTATCTATCTATACTTATAATAAATCTGTAGAGAGGTCATTTCTGTACATGAAATATATTTTCAAAATAACTATAAGGGGTGGTTAGTGATCGATACTGATGTCAAAAATGCAATCAGTAAAATTATTGTCTGTCTGTCTGTATGTTCGTTATAGAAACAAAAACTATTCGACGGATTTTAACAAAACTTGGTATAATTATTCTTCATAATCCTGGGCAGGTTATAGTATACTTTTCATCACACTACGATCAATAGGATAATTTTTTTGCCTCTTCCATAAAACACATAATTATTATGTACAGCATAATATGTGTTTTTACAGTACATATTTTTACAGCTTAAATACTATTTATCTCTGAAAAATTGTTGGCAACCCTAATAGGTCTAGACCTCCAACTGTCCAACTCAAAGGCTCTACCGCGCTTTTCGAACTCTAAATTATGTCTAAAAATGAATGTCGCCACTCACTAGATATGTTTCTTTTTTACTGTCGGTTAAATACTATAGGGGTTAGATTTTCCCACTTTCATGTCCCGACGCCATTACGGTCCGTTCATTGGAGGTAAAACTCGACTGTGTCGGTGCCTGCGCCTATATTAATGTATTATTTGTAATTTCCCCTCATATTGCCAAGGCTAGGCAGCGGCGCGGCGGTATTAGACTCGGTTTCATAAACACTGATCAAGGCAAGGGTCACTTCATCTGATCAAATTTCCTAATTAGAATAAAATTGTGTTGCCGATTAACGACTATATATTATGGAATTTAGGTATATTTCCTTAAGATTTCAACATTTGAAAATTAAGTATTAAAACATAAAAGAAAGTTGTTTTTCCTTTAAGACATACATGCCTACATTTGAAGGCCGTTTCTATATAAATTCCTAAATTGACGCTTTGCACTTTACTCAATTTCAGCTCATTTGACAGAATATTACAATTTAGTAATTATAAGAACACACTTGACATGAATACATTTAAAATATAAAACTCACACGATACACAGAAGTATATACACGTATGAGACGTACCAAAAGTGCTAGTAAACAAAGCCTACTAGATATAAATGAATTTGATTTTTTAAACTTCAAAATAATTAACTTATCCATCGGAATGACAAGCCTCTCTGAAACTGAGGTAAAAGTTTCTAATATTAAGTTGTGGACAAGTTAACTTCCAACTGTTTAGGAGCTCGTAATTAGTTCGAACTCATTTGTGGTATGCTGGTAGTGTTCCACTACTAAAACTATAAATGTTATAGCTTGTATGTTTGTATGTTTGTTACTTAAAACTGGTAAATATAATTTTGCAAACATTTTATTTCTACGAGTATGTACCTACCTATGTGTTTTAAGTTTATCTCTGAAAACTATAAACGTATTGCTATGCGCCCCTTTCAGATACATAGATAAGTTAGCTTAGAGTTTAGTGAAAGAAATTTTTAGGAGTTTCTCTGAAGGACAAAATTCGGAACGAGGAAATCTGTAGGAGAGCGAAATTATTCGACGTAGCCCAAATGATTAGCAAACTGAAGTGGCAGTGGTCAGGTCATATTTGTCGCAGAACAGATGACCGCTTGGCCAGATATTTTCTGGAGCGGAGACAACGTACCAGTAAAGCGCAGTGTGGGACGCAATCCAACCAGATGGTCCGACGACTTTTAAGAAGGTAGTAGGAAGTGTTTGGATTAGGAAGGCGGAGGATCGTGTGTGGTAGCGCGCTGTTGGAAAGGCCTATGTCCAGCGGTGGACGGATACAGGCTGATGATAAAAGAATAGTTCAATCTTAGAACCCTTCGCTTTCTAGCTTTGTGTATGTGGCATTCATGGCGAGCAGGAAAAAGTTATAAAAATATTGCGTGTTTACGTGAACATAGTCGCTGCTATCTGCTAGATGTAAACTAATGGTACGGGTAAGTAAGTTCCGGAATTTATAGATAAAGTGCTCGCATTCTTTTTAAACTCTTGTCCGGGGTTCAATCCTGGGTATTGAACTTAACGGGTCAATTGAAGATTCAGCAATTTCATGAATTTGTTCAGGGGCCGAATTGAAGTCTGAGAGGTATGGGTTCGGTCCCTGTTGTATTATTGTCGTATTCAGTATAATACAGGCTTTTGGTTATAGTTGGACATGCAATGACGACATATTTAAAACGTTTAAATTTTTTCTCTTCAAATATATCAAGGCGCATAGCGCAAGGGTTTGACGGCATGGGGTTCGCGACAAGATTTACGTAATGGTGGCCTGATAACTGATACCGAGTCAGAATTAAGGTTAAAATTGTCAAAAATTACTCCTAACATTGAATCCATTTGCGACTAAAAACAAGGACACCCATCACATTATTATGGTACTTTATGTGTTACCTTTTATTCAAATAAAAGAAACCTTATTTCTTCAACAGTCAAAGCCTCTTCAGGAGGGGGGAGGGGGGAAGTTTGAGAAACCCTGGCCTACAGGAATGTATCAGAGAAAAATATGGATATTCATTTTATGTGTGTGAGCAACTATTGTGTCAGCATTAATGTACTCGTAGCTGTAGGTCGATGTGTGTAAGAGATAAATATTGAAAACAAGTGTGAAACGCTCACAGAAATTAAATTTCCCACCATCGCTATCAATTTGTTAGCGTCCCGCATTGAGCGTACGATGAAAAGCGTTTATGGTATCATGCACCATGATTAATGGTGTCCGTGTAATACTGTAGAGTGCAATTTATTTGTCTACCCTCAATCTAGTATAGGGTCGAAATTCACATGTATATTATAAATTCTCTTTTATGGAGTGGAGAAAATTTTTAATGTTTCTTTACATTTTAAATGTTTACGAGTATAAGTTTTAACCTATTCTGTGACTCTGTCTGTGGCATGTTCTCTCTTCTCTGAAGACTGAGAAAAAGTTTCGTAGCATTTAGCATTAAGCATAATGTACTATGAAGATCGGTTAGCTAGTTTAAACGAATGAGTATTTTACATGACTAAGTAAGGAATTACTGCCACAAAAATCGACATTCAATCTATTTTATTTGGTAAATGGCCACTGAACCTTTTACCTTATTTGATTCCTCTCACCAAAAGTTGTCTGGAAGAGATCGCTTTAGCAATAAGGCCCCCTTTATCTGTCTGTCTGTCGGTTCCACTAGTCTATTACCTACATTGGTGATATAAAATACTGATAAATGAAAGCTAGCAAATTAGGCTATTATGTACTGTAGGACATTAGTTCATTGGTCCTGCAGTGACACTGAATCATCGTGAATTCCTGACTCATAGGTCATGAATGAATCGTATAAAAGACACGTATATGACATAATAAAAGTAGGAAAATGTCCGCAGTTTCGTTAAATTTTCCGCGATAAGTTCGAAACTACTGAACGGATTATCATGCGGATTTCACCAATAGATAGATCTATTTATGGGGAAGATTTAGAAATTGATAAATATGACGAATTCTCAGAAGTGTCGGCAAAAGTTAATCCTCCTGGAAATTTTCATCGAAAACCGAATCTAATCTCTTTGAAATATAACAAAACAAAAAGGGTGGGATATTCTGCTATTAAAAAAGGATTCCAAACGGGTAAATTTGCGGGCGTCTGCTGGCTTTTATTAAATAGTTGACTGACTAATCTGACGGTGCCCTTGATGTTTAGAAGAAATTTAATACAATGCCTATCTGCTAAATGCTACCTTTTTGAGAGATGGAAGTCCTAATACGATGTCCAATTGCACAAGATATACCCAAGTAGTTTCTCATCAATTCATCATCACCATCAACACAATCACGATGGGAAAATGGATATCCGTTGCTTGACATCATGGACCACAGATATAAGCGTTAGCTTTTAGCGATCTCTGTTCTGTGACATGGACCATGTAAGGACTTTCAAACACTACGGTCCTGAGACGCCTCCATCCAGCCGTGGCTGATTCACCTATAAGGGAATACTGTTTGTACCGCCAAGCGATTTAGCGTTCCGGTACAATGCCGTGTAGAAACCGAAAGGGGTGTGGATTTTCATCCTCCTCCTTACAAGTTAGCCCGCTTCCATCTTAGACTGCATCATCACTTACCATCAGGTGAGATTGTAGTCAAGGGCTACGTCCGTAGGTTCTTCGAAGTATGTAACACTGCCACTTACTCGTAACTATGCGATTTGTTGATAGAATATTATCAGTAATAATAATTGCTCTGAGCCTTCGTATAAGATATGTAGCAACCACGTCCTGGATCCGTATGTCATCAGTGGTAACACGTACTGTTTGAAGACATTGGTAATTGGGCACTGACGAATTTGGACGGAGTAGATAGGAATTATTTGGTGTACAAATATTCGCCATAAGAGCAAAATATTTTGATTTATTTATAGGAACTAGTTAAGTATGTCATGTAGACTAGGTATGTTATTAAGGTTCTTTTTGCATAATGCATATTTAATAGGTATGTTGTTCAGCCTTGTGTGTAATCACCGCCACGCCGTCTTATACTAGTCTGGCCCTTGGGCACTTTAGAATTTGGGGCCCTTTTTTGGTAGTACAAAAGCGAATTATACTAACATTTTTTTCCAAATATGACCATTTATTTTAAGTAATCAAATATAGTATGAATATATGATTAATGATATTAGTGGTACATATATGATATCATACCTTCGGGCCCCCCTGAGAACTGGGGCCCTCGGCACGGGCCCCGTGTGCCTATGGTGAATTGTGTGTATATATTGTGAGTAACTTCAGCAAGCATACTCTTCAGATCGAAATATACATATAGTCTGGCAAGTTCGTTGGTGACACTCGCATGATATGCGGGCGACGGGGGGGAAAGATTGCGCGAGTGTGAAATCGTGCGCGTGGGGAAGTGAGGTGCATCAGTCGTGGGTTTTTCATTCATCGCTACACGCTTTCCGACCCGCGCGGACCTTCGGGAGTGTTACGAACGTTACCAAGCTATAGCAATGTTGCTTTGCAGGAATAAGCATAGAAATAATGTGTTTTTTTACATTAGATACCAACCTTCCAGGACAAAATGCACCGCGAATATATATAAAATCACACAACACACACAGTTTTATATCAAACAGAGTACAGACAAACAATTCAGTTCACATTTCGCTGACACTATGTTAGTCTTTCCGCCGACGTCATTTCAACTTGATTTTGAAAATGTAGAACACCACCGGCAAATTCGCGATCATGATTGATTTTTTGGCGCGAAAACAAATAACGGTGGCCATTTTTAATTGTAATCGTCAATCGAGTCAACGTGACAACTTATTATCAAGGAACGACAGGTATCTTCGGACATGTTGAATTTTTCCAACATTTTTGTTTTTTATTTTTTCATTCACATGTATTTTCTATTAGAAATTTTCATTGTAAGCAATCAATTTGAGCGTTTTTTTATTAATTAAAAACACCATTTGACCATTTGTTTGTTTTTTTAACCATTAGCACTGTTTTAGAATGTCTTCACTTTTTGGTGGTTACAACTTTTTTAAAGTTAATTTTAATGTAAATTTAAATGAAATTTATGGTTTTTATTCTCCAAGTAGGTGAATAATTTGTTTATTTTTGTTTTGCACTTAGTTACTAAGGCGACACGGTTTGCGAGAAGGCCTGTAGACTACTGACCGTTGTACGAAGAAAGGGGGTGGTGAAGGGTGGTAAGTTAGGTGGTAGTTAATGAAGGGGGTGGAATAAATTTGCCCTTTTTAATTATGGCGAAGTGCGTTCGATTTTTGCGCCAAATTGCCAATTATGGGTGTTGTCTAGTGTTTTAACGTAGATAAAAAATATTCTAAAGGCCTTTCCTAGATTAACGTATTAATGACCAGCTATAATAATTATGACAACATCTGGGTCATGGTTATAAAAAGTGATTTACTGGTCTCATGGTATATTTTTACCCTAAAAATAGAAACATTTTAGGCTAATCTTTAACTAAAACTACCGAAATATTTAGGTAAGGACCTAAGTAACGTATTGGTTTTTTTTTTAAATAATATTATCATCAGCCTATTTTTAATGGTCCACTGAACATTCTGACTTTCTTTAATAAAGAGGATCCAGAGCTTATACCCACCATGCTACTGCAATTCGTGTTGACGGTCTTAGGATAATTTTTGACGACCTCCGTGGCGCAGTGGTATGTGCGGTGGATTTACAAGACGGAGGTCCTGGGTTCGATCCCCGATTAAGGTTTTCTTAATTGGTCCAGATTTGGATGATGGGAGGCTTCGACCATGGCTAGTTACCACCCTGCCACCGCCAAGCGATTTAGCGTTCCGGTACGATGCCATGTAGGGAGTGTGGATTTCATACTACTTCTAACAAGTTAGCCCGCTTCAATTTTAGATTGCGTCATCACTTACCATCAGGTGAGATTGTAGTCAAGGGCTAACTTGATGAAAAAAAAAATGTATGATGTACCTATAATGAAATACTTGATGCCATCCTAGGGGTACCTACGGGGTAGCTAAAGAGGAAGAACACTTCAAAACTTCATTGCTTGGTGGTAACGATGTTTTTATAAGTCGAAAGTTTCGGATTCGGTTCTATCCCTCTATGTGTAGAGTGTGTCTTGGCATTGGTTCTACGGAAGATAGAACAACCTTACGGATTACGATTTTTTTTATCCGTTGTTATTGAACGATAGCTAATCGTGAAGCACCGGGCTGCTTCTGGTAATTTCTAGAAAGAAAGAAAATCTGAATATTTCATAGTCAGGGCCGGCCCGTCATCAATACGGCGAACGGAGCAGTCGCTCCAGGCGCCAAATCCTAGAGAGTGCCTATGAAAGATAATACTCAACTGTAGACGGTACTGCGCCTGATTTTCAATCGGTCACCCCAGAGTATGGTCAAGATCTTCGCGTTCATTCTTACTTTACACTCATGATTTGGTATAGGTATCTTCATATTATTAGGAGCAAACAGGACAGGCGCCATAACTGGATCTCGTTCCATTTAAAAATTTACTTCGGGCCGGCGTTGTTCATAGTCAATACCTAGTCAATATTCATTTATTTCAATTAAGCTAAGTTTACAAGCAACGTTAGGTATTAATATTATAATAAAATATTGATAATAATTAATCGAAAACTTAATATTAAAGTTACGAGGGTTCCAAATGCGCCATGGTCCGAGAAGAGCCCACAACAATTTTCTATAGATTACGTTTAGTAAAAAAATAGCCTGACCCAGGACTCGAACCCAGAAGGTTGTGATCCGAAGACGCATAGGCTAACCACTGGACCAACAAAGAATTTATGCGGACATTATCATTATACAAATGTTTGTTTTACTTCAGCGCGATTTCCAAATACCTAACTATTGTCCCATATACATTAACTAGCCTATTAAGTCGAGAGTGATAGTATCAAACGACATCAAAACCTTCATAGATAAAGATCTTCCTTTGACAAACACGCAGGTAGGTATATAAACCTAATATTGTGTATTTTTACAATGTGATATCCTGTCTATTAAAACCTTAAATAATTATGCTATTAGCTAGCCCCATGATTACACTCGCGTAGATTCGCGCACATTCATATGGGATCTATTTCGGTGCTAAATTCATTCGTTCAGACCTCAGACCAATTAACTACCTACGACAATGATCTATAATTTGGTCTGAGGCTCCGACGTACCAACGAAGATATTCATTTAGTAAAAAATCCATCCTAACTTTATGCCTCAGTGGTAAAAGGGCCGGAATCATCGCCGAAAAGTGGGTGGTTCGAGCCCCGCCCGTTGGACTATTGTCGCACCCACTCTTAACAGTCTTTCCCGTCTAATTGGAGACGAACGGGAATATAGGTCTTATTCAAAAGATGTGGCAAATATTCTTAATCACGCATATTTTATAATTAGACGCCCGCGACTTGGCCAGCTAGAAAATCGATGACCCTTTTAGCTTTAAAGAAACAATTAATTATCATCACATTCCAACCGTTTAAAAAAAACTATTTGTTTGTTTGTTTGGAAGTTTAGAACCATAACTTACGAGTATCTACAAAATATCTTTAACGGTAGTTTTCGTTGGATTCTCGCGGAACGAGGACATGATTGTTATGCCAAGGAAAATATTTTAAAAAATACGCTTCATAATTGGACGGTTGAGGGTCTGGAATCTGCTACCTTCACAGCCAACACAGGCTTAACTCTATAATTGACTACCGTACCTACTTATCTACGGTAAGAGCATAGGCTAACAAAGTTTCACCCTTCATACAATGAGGTTTGTCTGGCTATCGCAGATTTTCAGGCCATAAGGTCGTTAAACTTTGAACGCAGTGGTGTCATCTTTTGTACGATAATCCTTAATGGATTATTTAGGGATAGACGCGGAGAATGACTTGAGTGGAGTAGGGGAGTGTTAACTAGTTTTAAAAGACGTCTTCAACCCATACATCGGTCACAAGTCCGGGACTTCGCTCAAAGTTATTCTCTGGTCTGAGGGTTTATGGTAATATTCTTAGTGGGAATTGTTAGACTTGATTTCAATCCGTTTCCGACATACACTTGACTTGAGTAGGTAAGTTGATGAATGCGTTGCGAAAGTATTCGTGCTGCCATCTACAGGCATACTGAAACAATGTTTATTATTTTAATCTACCGGTAGATGGCGTTCTTAGAGAACTTTAAAACAATCCCTTTCTATTTACCTTACGAACCTGTTGCGATGCAGTTATGCCTGAGGCTCATAGATGGCGTTATATTTTTAAATTTTTGAAAGAAGTTTTACTTCCGTCGTGTGGTCTACCTTTAATGTAACGTGGACCCGTAATATTTTGCATTTAAATTGGTCAAATAAGAGACACTTTACGAGCAAATGTGTTATAAATTTAGATTATTTTGACTTGTTACGTCAACACGAGCCGTGATAGCCCGGTGAATATAACCGCTGCCTCCGATTCCGGACGGTGTGAGTTCGAATCCGGTCCGGGGCATGCACTTCCAACTTTTCAATTGTGTACATTTTAAGAAATTAAATATCACGTGTCTCTGACGGTGAAGGAAAACATCGCGAGGAAACCTGCATACCAGAGAATTTTTTTAATTCTCTGCGTGTGTGAAGTCTACCAATCCGCATTGGGCCAGCGTGGTGTACTATTGGCCTAACCCCTCTCATTCTGAGAGGAGACTCCAGCTCAGCAGTGAGCCGAATATGGGTTGATAATGATGACGTCAACACACTCACTGTTTTTGTGTACAGTAGGCGCGTTATAATAATAGATTATATAAATTAAAATACTCATTAAATTTTTCATAATAAAATTTTAATTTAAAGCACGCATGACATTCTTAGTACATGTCATAATTATACAGTATCAATAATAATTAAATGATTAATTATTATAATTAATAAACATATTATTATATAAATAATCACAATTTCAATTTGCACAAGTTATATATTACAAGCGGATAAAATAATTAAATAAACATTGAATTTTTTTTACATAATTTACAAATATACAAAGTAAAGTAAAAAAATAAACTGAAAATTTCAAACATTATGTACCTATATGGCATGGAATCTCAAAGTAATCAAAACTTATAAAAAAAAATCCAATTATTTCCGTCGCGGTCATTCATTAATAATTCCGCGCATATAAATTCCAAGTATTATCTAGAAATGCTATAAATCATCAATAGTTAACTATATCAAGGTACGTATACAGAATATAATGATTATTTCATTTAAACAATATAATAACATTATGATAATAAAAAATAAACATTATTTTATTTACAACATATAACATAAAAATCGGCTGTACAATTCTAAAACCTAGTAACTGACATTTCGTTATAATGTGAGTATTTGCTAACGTTGATTCACGTTATTGCAAACATTGTGTAGTTCGCTAGTCGAAATGTTCAAAATATTAACCTACTGTACTAAAACTTATTTCGTAGCACCTGCTAGGTTTTAACTTTGAACAGCCGAAATGTTTTTATTTCATATAATTTTAAGGGTCTGAATGTCAAAAAAAAGGTACCTATGATGTATAAGCTTGACCAGAAAAATAAAAAACCTTGATGTAGATGCCGAAAGTATTTCTTGTCTTGTTTTTTAACTAGGACGTCCAAGGTTCGATGTTTAGTTTTGTGGCAACTTAAGAATTTATTTATTCTTTCTTGTCTGGTAGACTTCGAGAGGATAGGATTGACGATATCTTAACAATGAATGAATGAATGAATAGAACGAAGAAATCTAGCCACGATCTAAGCCTTCTACTAAACTCTAACGACGATACCTATTTATAAACATAAATTAAGATTTAAATCTCAATTCTCTTCAAAGCAAAGCGAACTTTAAATAGTAGTAATTAGGGTCACTTTACTTTGAAGAAAATTGAGGAGGTAAATCTTAATCCTTGTTTATAAAATGGCCGTAAACGATTTCGATACTAACGTCTGACAGTATAAGCATTTGGTCGACTTGATATTAAGTGGTATAATTAAAAGCACCAGATAACATAGCTTTTAAGCCTGATGCAGTTGCAATTTCAAAACAACCAAACGATTCACACGGCCCCCCTTATTATGGGAGAGGGGATATGGAGTTTAAATCCACTACGCTGCTCAAATGCTTCGGAGGTCAAATTCTTTAACGAGAACTATCATAATGATAATAACCGGGACCCACAGCGTAACATGCTCTCCGATGCACGGGGTCGTCACCTCCCAACTCCGGTCTGAGAATTTGTACTGAAAATTTCTTACAAGAAACCGCAGAATGTCATAGCCTGATTCAGGACTCTAACTCAGGACCTTCGGATCCGAAGCCACATATTTGATTCAGTTATAATTTTCTTAAAACACATACATTCAAATGTATTCCTAGGCTAACCAACGAGGTAGTCTATCCAAGCTAATCTTAAAGGTGAATGCCCATCGTTTTCAGCTGAAAATCAGCGCTAGGCATTACAATGAATGCCTTAATGCTGAGCTGTAAACCCTTTCTGTTTGGTATCACAGACAGTCATATAATATCTAAGATAGGATGTACTGTTTGTGACACTAAAAATTAATAAAGGTATTTAACGTATTTGCTCAAACAGGTCGCAGGTGTACCAAGGTGGCGAAGTAACCTTTAAAGCTGTATTGATTTTTTTTAACAAACAAACCAATCATAAGTCTTCAAAAAATGTCGTAAAACTCAGGTTGTATGGTCAACGATCTTTCGTTGTCCTATTTGTTGTGGACAAATTAAAGATGAATTAAAAATGTCGTTAAACATTGTAGCAAACTTTTTTTATAAAGTAATGATCTCATTATTAAAGTAAAAGTATCAAGATTTTTTTAGATATAAGTAATTGTCGGGCTGTCAGGAAAGGCAGTGGATGGGCATTCCCTTTTAGCTGCTTTTTAATAACCCGAGGCATAGTTATTTTGCCTTATGTTACCTATAATTTATAAGGACGAAGCCTAAGGCAACGGCTATATCCTATAATGGATTCAGTTCTGTTAAAATACATATACTTATGTATAATAAACAATATCTTTCATTAATATCACATGTCCTTTAAAACGTGTTTCAAAATGGCGCCCTCGTTATTCCGGGTCTGATTGACCCCAGTGTCTAAAGTGTTTATTGGAATGGCCCTGGTATCAGACTCTATGGAAACCTGGGATGAGGTTTCTACGGAATCCATGTTCTGGAATAGAAGGTTGTTTGAACCTGTCGATGGGTTTCTTCTGTGACCGACGTCGAAGACCGGGTGTGGTCCTGAAAAACAAAGAACGAATCAGCGAATGAATACTACATCCAAAAATTCCAGTAACAACTAAGTACCAGATTCTTTGACGACTGAATATACTTCTTATTACGTAAGACAAAATAGTAAAAAGAAAAAGTAGGATCTAGAATCGTAACATAAGGGCCAAGAGTCAAATACTTATGTCTAAATATTGCTGTATTTTTCGCAAAGGAAGTAATAGCATCCATCGCAACAAAAGAGACAGCGATAAATAGACGAATTAAAAAATTTGGAGGTTTATTATATCCGACATAATGAAAAATACATACAACTTTGGTACTCGTACTACAGCCTTTAACCAAGAGTAGACGTATATTACATTCTAGGTGGGTTTCCATCATGTTTTATCAATTGGACAATATCTATACTTATAATAAATCTGTAGAGAGGTCAATTCTGTACATGAAATATATTTCCAAAATAACTATCAGGGGGTGATTAGTGATCGATACTGATGCCAAAAATGCAATCAGTAAAATTTTTGTCTGTCTGTCTGTCTGTCTGTCTGTCTGTCTGTCTGTATGTTCTTTATAGAAACAAAAACTACTGGACGGATTTTAACGAAACTTGGTACAATTATTCTACATTCTCCTGGGAAGGTTATAGTATACTTTTCATTACGCTACGATCAATAGGAGCAGAGCAATGAAGAGAAATGTTGAGAAAACGGGAGAAGTTACTCCATTTTTTAAGCTTCCGTCGAGTGTACAGCCTTAATGGTTAAAGTTACATAGAAATCATGTATGACGGAAATGTTCTCCTTAAAATTATCTATAAAAACACAACAGCATATATATGTCTATCTTTTATGGTTGACTCACAATAACACGTGTAACTCCCGATAGCTTAGCAGTTCGGAGCTTACTAATTATATTTGTCTACTCTTATGTTTATAACACTCATCACTCATCCCTAACTAAAAAAATTAACATTATTACCTATTTAATAAAAAAAGAATCATAAAAATCGGTAAAGAAACAAGAAAGTTATACAAGAAATACGCTAAACCATCGCGCGTGAATACTAATTCATGGTATATGGATTATTTTTGTGTATAGGTTGCCGCGGTCGACGCGACTTAATTAAATAGGTAATAAATAAAGAAGTGCAGCCTTAATGAGTAGTGGTAGGATAGGGGTAGTTGAAAGTTTACAACGACTTTCACGCGGACGAAGTCGCGGGCGTCCGCTAGTATTAAATAAAATAACAAATCGCTTATAGCAAAAACGTAAAATAAAAAAAAATATATTACCAATGGTAGAACTTTTCCTTGAACTAGCGGGAGTTGTTCTGCCTCCTTGCAGTCCCATCATATCCGGCAAAGGCGCTCTTGGCCTCGACTCGTTGTGGAGAAACTTGACAAACTCCGCAGCCAAACTGTCTCCAGCATTGGCTGACCTGACTAGACCCAGCTTCTCACATTCCGTCTGGTTGAAGTCCAACACTGTGGAGAGGATGCGCAGGACTTGGGTTCTGGAACAAGAAATCGTCTTTAAAGTAAGCAAACTATACTTCCCATTTTGACGGCCTCCGTGGCGTAGTAGTGTGCGCGGTGGATTTACAAAACGGAGGTCCTGGGTTCGATCCCCGGCTGGGTCGATTGAGATTTTCTTAATTGGTCCAGGTCTGGCTAGTGGGAGACTTCAGCCGCGGTTAGTTACCACCCTAACGACAAAGACGTACCACCAAGCGATTTAGCGTTTCAGTACGATGTCGTGTAGAAACCAAAAGGGGTGTGGATTTTCATCCTCATCCTAACAAGTTAGCCTGCTTCCATCTTAGACTGCATCATCACTTACCATCAGGTGAGATTGTAGTCAAGGGCTAATTTGTAAGGAATATAAAAAATAATCGAAACAGTACTCTGTTCAGGTGGACTGTTTCGATTTTTATGATGAGAAGTATGACGGTGTTGATACAAAAATTTAATTTTCGCTTAGAAGACTATTAGTTCCTCGAAGGTAAGATTTTGGACTAGATCATCTTGCTAAAAACAGAAATGGTTAGACATTGATAGAGACTAGCAAAATAGAAAAGCTTTTTGCATATTGACCGGATAAACTTCATTTTTGAACATAGCTCTCACGAGTCTTCTTTCTTTAATTTTAAGATAATTCGTATATAAATAGTTCTTTGATACAGGTTTAATAAGCTGATTATGGTATATCGTATTAGAATACTAGGTATTCTAATAGCATAATGATTTCTATGGGTGAGTTTTTGAATATTGTCATCAAGATTTTTTTACGAAATATACGCTAGGTATGGAAAGCCATGCCAACGCATTGTGACTGCAGCAAGCAGCATTGTCATGGTAATGCAATACGCAAAACCAGTAAAACGCAAGATTATAGTCTTATTATGTTAACGATTATATAAATGATCAAAAAGCTTAGTGTTGAACTGCTTTATATGATTGTGTACTTATTCTAGATAAGTTTGTAAAATGGTGATAAACTAAAAAATATAAACCTTGGCTAAGTTTGTTTTGGGCTCCAAGGCGCTTTGGAACCCTCGTAACTTAAATTTTAAGTTTTCGACTTTACTCACCAGCAATCATGACCTAACTCGACGTTTCAAAAGTGCTTGTAAACTAAGCCTAATTGAAATAAATAAATTTTGAACTATGAATATTGAAGTACCTGTTAAGGTCATTCCTGTTAGCCGTAAGCACGTAGTTGACGACCAGGTTCTTCACCAGGTTCTTGTCCACCTTGTCCTGCTGGTTGGATATAGCGCTGTAGTACCTCTCCTCTGCAGCGGTTATCGACGCCTGGAGAGCTCGCACTGGGGTAGTATGAATAAAGTTCGTGTTTGAATGAATAATCCAGATAAGGTCTTATTTACATATTAATAAAAATAGTAATGTGGACATTACTTAATAAAGAAATCTTGGACAGCAATTTTAATGTACACTGCTTTTTGTTTATGCATACAAATTCAAGAAAAGGATCTCTTCCTTTTCAAATATACACAAAGGTAACACTTAGATATAGCTTGTGACTTTTCACAATATGCAATATGAATGTACTGGCTGACGCCGCGCGGTTTTACCCGCGTGGTTCTTGTTCCCGTAGGAATACGGAGATACCATATAACCTTCCTTGATAAATCGGCTATCTAACACTGAAAGAATTTTTCAAATCGGACCAGCAGTCCCTGAGATTAGTGCGTTCAAACAAACAAACTCTTCAGCTTTATAATATTAGTATAGATAATGTATGTACCTACATTATCTATACTACATTATCTATACAAAGGAAATATGAAGACGATTGGAAACTAACATTTCTAAAAACGCTATTTGATATAATTTATGTCAAAACCTCCCAAAAAACCAAGAATTCAAAAGCAATTGAGTTACCAATCTATTGGTGATGTGAGGTTTGTATTAATATATAGTTTATAATGCAAAACTATTTTTTATATGTACATAAAGAAAAAACTACACTAATTAATACTCTAAAATATTTACAAAACTAATAACAAAATCATTCAAGTCGAAACATACTATATCACTCAGCTATTGCGATAAATCAGTATCGCATATATTTATTATATATTATGATTTATACTAATAACGCATAAAGTAGAGCGTTGTTATCATTTTAGAGTGATGTAAGAATGTTTCCACATTTAAAATAATTTATAAAAATAAAATCCATCAATGTCTACTCTCACCATGCAGCTTGTCGTCGAAGGATGATGTAGCTCGCACGATATCAAAGTATTATTCAGACACTGGGCAGGGAACGAACGGCACTGACACTCGTAATGGCAATTGATCACCGTCACTCATACATTATCCAAATACCCAAAGCGTTTAATTTGAATTTGACAAACAATGCCAAACATTTGTCATAACTTGGCTTGTATTTGTTGTTATTATTTTCATGTCGTAAACCCTTTGCTAAATGCCCTATAAGATTATATAGTAAAAAAAAATATTGAAATTGCGATTTTTTTATTTGGCTTAGTGTGACATTTCATTTTCGGAAATATACGCCAAGTTGCATTCCAAAAAGTCTTACAGATCATTTAAATTTACAGGATTAGTATGGACATGCTCGGCTAAATTTTCTCATGTCTCGATATCTGCATTTGATACTGACATATAATGTTGATAAGTAATTGTATCACACAAATCTTTGTCACAAGTTGGTTGTATAGCCAAGATTTTTTCAACCAATTACGCGCCAAGTATCAAGAAAATTTATCTTCGTAAAATAGTCGTGACGTGGTAAATTTTCTTTCATTTCAAAGAAGAGAACGCTTGATGAGTTAAATAAATCGGGCTGTAACTTGGCTAAGGTACAAGTATGGCCAAGTGAAATTGCCAAAGTCGGCGAAAGCGCTGCCCGATCCCATTTCTAATACTCACCAGTACCTGAAGTAATACTCAGAAACAATGCGGCTATTGTGAGGGTCTTCTCTACTTCTTCTACTGGATGGGATAAAAAAAATACAGAAAATTTTGTTTCAAAACCATGCTAAAGTTTTGTAGGTAGGTAAGGTATTTAGAAAACCACAGAACAGACAACGCTAAAAGCTAACGCTTTTTGCGTGTGCGGATCATCGCAAGCGTGTCCGCGCATGTATTTGCAGTCTTGTTTTGTTCTGTGACAAAAGGAATAAATAATATTCATCTCTAAAGTAAGGGTCACATATTCCATTTTTCACTAATTTCATTTTCAAATTTTAATTTCTAAATTCGCTCATGGCGAAATAAGCATGATTTTGAAACAAAAAGAAAACATCACTGAAACAAAAACAAAAAAATAACATTCAACAACAACAAACATTTAAAACAACATAGGTGCAACAAATATTGCGCGTGATGCTGGAATTAGATTGTTTCATTATTATGACGATCTTTAATGTTTTAAAATAGTTATTCTTCATAAATTTTTTTATTACACGAAATTAACACATTGATGAAAATAGTGTATGGCTCCATAGACCACTTATTTTGACCGACTTCAAAAACAGAGCCGGTATTTAAATCATATTTATACACTATCAAAATTGAAGTAAACAATCTAATTCCAATTTAACGAATATCAATAACTAAAAACAAAATACGACACAATAAAAACAAATGGCTGTTTCATTCATGAATTTCTAGAGTCTGCGTGGAATTATTTGGGCAAGAATCAAGTTCCAGATTTAGTCACGTACTTTAAAAAAATCCATACTGTATACAGCTGTACACAATTTTCTAATTAATACTGAAATGATAAATCTAAAAGTATTACTATCCTTTACAAAACTTTTCACGTAGAAAAGGAATATTACTAGATCTCTCATTTCAGATTAGTTAAGAGATTTGTGTCATCAATAAATAAACACAATTAAAATTATTCAAATCGTAACTTTAAATATGTTATGATTTGAATGTAAGACATAAAGCTAAGGTTCGCTTGTTCGAAAATCGCCATTACAATTTAATTCATACGTTATTGCTAAAATCTTATTATGAATACTATTGATAGTTTTTTTTAAATATCAATATATATATCAATAATAGTATAGTGTTTTTGTCTGGTACTTGTACAAGGAAAGTATCTGTTTTCACAGACATATGGAACATTGTCAATTGCAACTTGATTGAAAAAGTGAAATTTCTGCCATATTTTATTTGTATTGGCAATTTTTGTTCAAGCTGACCTTAGGAGTTGTGAAAAAAAAACGACGTCACGATGGTGATACCACACTCCTCAGTCGAACCCCACATGGTAATCTGAGTGGAGCGCGACATCAGCTGTCATGACATCACTGTGACAGTGACAGCTGAGCCGCGGCGTCACGACGTCTCACAGTTACCAAATGAGATTAGACCGAAGCAGGTCTGAAGCTTCTTGAATGCTGCTCAAGCTTAACAATAATAATAATCGCTAGGCTGGATAATTATTGCTTGCCAGTGCATGTATTAATTACCGAGAAAGCGAAGGATTCTAAGATTGGACTACGGGCGAAGCGAGCGGTTCAAAATTGGAATCCTGATCGTAGGGAAGGATTCAACGGCGCTACTTGCAAATAATGCATCCGAAATACATCGCTCATTGTAGTACTATTTGAGCAAGAAAATTTCAATGTTTCTCACTTCTAACAGAACTTTAAATCGATTTTTTTTGTCTAGTACATACATTTACAAACAACAACGACAAAAATCAAAATAAACAACAAGCATAACTGAAAAAGAAAAATTCAAATATAAAAGAAAACAATACTTACTCGTACTACATACAGTGTTTCCACAATATGATACATGGATACTTCAGCTTAACAGTCATACAGTTTCTAAATGATTAAAAATGTTAGAGAGTTCCAACAATATATGGACATTTTTTCAAAACGTTTTTATCTGTATGATTATTAAAGTACGGCAACATTAACAGGCGACCATTGACAGTAGAGCACGAATGGTGATTATCTTAAATGTACTAAATCATCATAAAATTAAAGTTGATATTCCAATAGCACAATAAGAATTGAACATTACAGTCAAAGTTAAATAGTATATAGGCAGGAACCATATGAAATAACAATTTTAGAATTACATTATGGTGTTTCTTTTTTAAAATTAAATGTAATTAATTTAAATCCTGATAAACTGTCGTTCCTCACTGTCAATGGTGGGCGCTATAAGACACACGTTCAAAGCAAGACACAACGGCAACGTCAATAAAAAACGTAACAAACAAAACTTATTCGGTCGAGCACGTGACAAACAAAACTTACTCGGCCGAGCACGTGACAAACAAAACTTACTCGGTCGAGCACGTGACAAACAAAACTTACTTGATCGAGCACGTGAACTTACTTGATTGGATACGTGTGTCTGGCTAACTCTACGGAAGCAGTGCGGGGTCCAGCGTGATACCAACTGATAGTCTGGGGGCGAACCTACCCCAGAATTACCAGCTGATATTTGGCCAGCGCCCGCACACTATGCTACTTCGATGAAACTTCTTTTCAAATTAATATTAACACTACATTATTGGTGATATAAAAGACATGTAGAATTTCCAAAAATTTTAGAAAGCATAAGTATCAAAAAGAACAACCAATAATTTATATTCATGATACCCAGGTATAATCCTGGTGTATATCAAAAAATATTGACTGATAGGGTATTTATATTTGATGCAATCCCGAAATAAAGGCTAAGAAGATGATAAAATAGTATAAAACAAGAGAAAGTTAAGTTTTAATTTCAATAATTTTCTTTTCTTAAAGTTTAAGCTTTTTTTTATTGTTTAAAAAGGTTTCCAAGATCTTTAGAAATTCATTCTAAGTGTATCCTAATATAAATATGAAATATACATTTTCTAGTATAGCACAGGCGTTACTATCCGGAAGTTGGTAGTACAATGAGTTAACGAATAACAAAGTCATTTTTCACTTAAGTGCAATTTTCGAGGGTGTTTTGTCTAAGGATATGACAAAGATACACCACAGAACTTTGTAAAATTTTATTTTATTCATTGTATTTCTTGGACTTCCATAAAGTTCCGCCTGGTTCCATTCAATGAATCACGCAAAGAATTCAAGAATGGTTTTGGCGCTTGATTGCAATATCACATAACTTGACAAATCCTACAAAATAAAAAATACCAAATTATAATTTCCTTAGTTCCTTGCGTGACGTCATTTGAAAAACATACATATGGATCATAAAGTATTATTAAATTGGATGTATGACTATTTTGAAGATCACATACCCCGAATACACGTAAACTTACCTTGTTCCTTGAGATCGTTGATCTGTGCCGTCTTCGTCTCGACCTGATCGCCCAGCCTGGTAGCAGCTTTCAGGCCGGCGACAGACTCCTCTAGTTTTCCATTCAGTCGCGCTATTTCGTTGCGTAACGCGTCGTTTTGGCGTTTGACCTCCTCCATTTGGTTTCTTATTTTCTCTGTTGCGCTGTGGATGTCTCTTTCCTTGTCTGAAACGTTGAGTTTGTATTTGGTTAATTGTTTTTTTTTTTAAGAATATTTGCCATAACTTGTCGGGAAAGACTGCTAGGAGTGGGTATGACAATAGACCAACGGGGTGGGGATCAAACCACCACCCCTCGGTGATGAGTCCGACCGCTCTTACCGTTGAGCTATTGAGGCTTATATTATAAAATTGTACAGTCAAAGTCCTTATGCTAGCCACCGACCATCCGATAAGCCTTGCCCGCAGCGCTAACGGCTTGATGTTCGATGAAACTGATCGTGTGCTGGTCGCGATCTCCGTGATGTCATGCATATCGCGACCAAGACATGAGCCCAAAATTTCGCGATATTTCGTCTGCGTCCAAGTTTTTCCACAACTTATTGAGAGTTGCCATCTCTGGATACCTAAATGGGCCCAAAAACATACTAAAAAATCAGACAAAAATCAACAAAAGTATTGTTGATTTTTTCGATTTCGACATGCATAAAATGTTATCGATGTGTTATTTATAATTTTTGCGTCGACCAGTAGTCATCAAATTTCAGCCTAATTTTGTTGATATCTCCATATAGGTGAGAATTTGAAGCTCAGACCCATAATGCTGTTTTAATTCGGGTTGGCAATCCGTTGGAAATCCGATCCAAATCTATCACAAGCACAAGTTCATGAATAATTACCTAATTGGAACTGTTCCAGCACAACTTGCAAGTTGGTGAGCGCTGCTTCGCTTCTACTCCTCGCGTCGTCCGCTTCGCTCAGCTTAGCTTGTACTTCTTCACGCTGTTTCTCCAATAGCTTGATTTGGTTCCTCAGCGTTTCTACTTCTTGATTGGCTCGAATGCTGTAATGGAAATTATTCGGCATTTATAATGGAACAAAACTGACATTCTAAAAGGCGTGAATCCAAGGATCGCTGAAAGAATTATTGATCCAATACCTAAGCCACAAGCATCTAACAGGAAGAGTAGTAGGGTTATTCTGCCAGCTATTTGTGTCAATTGCTTTAGAGAAGTAGAGAATAGAAACTTAAAGATGTTTAAGGCAAGAGTAAATGGAAATGTTGGAAGAAGAATGCTTTGGGAACGTTCTCAATAGAAGCCAGATCACAAGTACCTCAAACTGACAAAGTCTCTTATTAGTCTCGATAGCTCAAATGTAAAAGTGGTCGTATTCATCATCGGGGTGGTGGTTCGATCCCTGCCCTATTGCCCTGGACTATTGTCGTACCCACTCTTAATACAGTCTTTCCTGACTAGTTGGAGGGAAATGGGAATATTGCTCATATTTTAAAGATATGGCACATATTCTTGTTTAAAAAAAAGTTGTATGAAAGGGTTAATAAGAATACAAAATGCAAGATGCGCAAGGACAAAAGGATGTATGTACCTACCCTTGGGAATGAGGCATGATGATATGTATGAAAGTGTTTGTATCATAGCATCGCAAAAAAATGGTTAAAAACAATAGGAATGATGACAGTTTTTTTAATTGTACATAAGTTAAGAGTATGCTAATAGTAAAGCAATTTTGTAGAAGTAACAGAGTGTCTGCGATCATTAGTTTCAGAGCAACAACGACTTGAGGGGTCATAGATCGCTAAAAAAACGCTTTTTCAAATGGCACGAAAGATTGACGTCGTAGTTGAGCGAGATCGCTAAATTTATATGTGCGCTAAAACAAAATTACAAATACCTTTGTTATGCATAAACGCATAAGTTATATATGTTTTATACATCATATAAAGAAAAATGTCACATTGAATGTAAGGAAGCTGAAGATGTATGAATTTTCATCTAATGACGTTAAAAGAATTTTAATTGACTTTCTAATTTTATAATCTTATTAATTTATGTTACAAACATCCAAACAATCTTGGTTTTTTATGTATTCATTTGTTAATATAGACCTTATTAACCCGAATGTCTATCAAATATATATATAGAAACCGTGTCATCATCCCAAATAACATCGTAGTATTAAATTGAAAACCTATAACACCGAAGCGAAGCGAAGCGGTCTGCAAAAGAAAAAAAGTCACGGACATAGCTCAACGAGTCGCGAAGCTGAAGTGGCAATGGGCGGGGCACATAGTTCGGAAAGCCGATAGACGCTGGGGTCCCAAGGTGCTGGAATGGCGACCCCGCATTAGAAAGCGCAGTGTTGGTCGATCCCCCACGAGGTGGACTGACGACATCAAGCGAGTCGCAAGGATTCGCTGGTTGCAGGCGGCCCAGGATCGTGATGTTTGGAAGTCCCTACAAAAGGCCTATGTCTTGCAGTGGACGGTTCATCGGCTAATATGATGATGAATAGCGATTACTATAATCCAACTTAACATTAGGTCTATAAGATTAAGTCGGATTGCCACTTAACCTTAGAGAGGATTAGATGACCGACAACTTTAATTCGACTTTTCCAACTCTGCAATTTTCAGTACTAAACCTGTTTGGGTTGGGGCATGCAACTTTTCAGTTTTGTGCATTTTAAGAAATTAAATATCATGTTTCTTCTTAATTCCCTAGTGTGTGAAGTCTGCTAATTCGCATTAGGCCAACGTAGTGGTTAGTGGCCTAACCCCTCTCATCATGAAAGGAGACTCGTGCTCGACAGTGAGCCAAATATGGGTTGTTAATAATGATGATGATGATGATGATGATGATGATGATGATGTACCTTTATAAGGAAAAAGGCGTTCTCTTCTACAAACACTAACGCTTTGAAAACATAAAAATGTATGGCATGCATCAAACAATCAACCTATAAATTGGATATATCATTGTCATACATTTTTTTAGTTAGTTTTCGAAGCGATAGCGTTTGTAGAAAGATAATTTATGTGTAACTTAGCTACAGACTTTTCAGTCGATTAAAATTACCTATTGCTGGTGTAAACGGTGCTGGTTTGCTTAGCCCTCTCCTCGACCTGATGCAGCCTGGCCTGGCACTCGCACAGCTTCTGCTCAGAAGCCATGAGCTCCTGGGTGTAGTTCTCTTCTAACTCCACGAGGTGGTGGCGCAACCTTTCCAGCTCGCGCGAGGAGTTCTGTTCTTGCTCTGACAACTAAGAGCAGGACAAGGAAACGAGTCAGAGCGAGGGCACACGGTGCGTTGCGGCGCCGCATCGCAAAGAGTTCACCGTATCAGCGGGTACAAGAGCGGTGCGGTGCCGCAACGTTATGTCGCAGCGGCGCCGTAGCAGCGTTGTACAGTTTGTAAATCATTGTGAAGTTGTGACGTATAAACAACTGAGCGGTGCCGCTCCGACGTCGCAACGCATTCACCCCTCCCCGCCTCGTGTCGGTGGTTGCAAGTACGGTGCGGCGCCGGAGCGCATCGTGTGACATGCCACAGATATTTCTATGTAAGACGACGCAGGGTAAATATGATCGACGATTTGACAGCCTCCGTGGCGCAGTGGTATGCTCGGTAAATTTACAAGACGGAGGTCCTGGGTCGATCCATGGCTAGGCCGATTGAGTTTATTTAAGCGGTCCAGGTCTGGCTGGCAAAGACGTACCGCCAAGCGATTTAGATTTCCGGTACGATGTCGTGTAGAAACCGAAAGGGGTGTACATTTTCATCCTCCTCCTAACAAGTCCACTCCATCTGTGTTCGAGATATATTTTTCAACAAATTGATTTTTTTTCACAATTCACCTACCTGTACATTTTCTGCCGTCAATTTCTTTACAGTCTCCAATTGCATTGCTAACTTTGTTTCTAGATCTTCGCATCTCTTCGTCAGATTCTTAAATGCTTCACTTGCGTTTAATAATTCCGTTTTTAACTTTTCTTGTTCTGTGACGTTTTTATTTAATGCCACTAGTATGTCATCCTTTTCTTTGAGATTTAGTTGTAATGATTCACAATTCGTGCAGTTAGTATTATTTTTTAATAATAGATCTTTTTCTTCGATAATTTTTTTAAATTCATTATTCTGTTCAAGTAGAACTTGGTTTAACCTCTGTATTTCATTGTGGTATTGTATACTTTCATTATGTTTTAAATTCACTAAATTTATAATGTCATTCTTTTCAATGGTAGCATTATCTATGACAATTTTCAATTCTTTAACTGTATTTTCTAATAACACCATTTTATTTTGTGTATCTACTAATTCTTTTTCTTTTATGTTTAAAACTTTCTCTAGTTCTACTGATACCTTTTCTATTGCCTGTTTCTCTTCTAACAATTTAGCATATTCATCGTTTGGTTGAGTGGTGTTCTCTGAAGCTTTTATTTTGTCTGTTAATTCTACAATGGACTGTTTTAATTCCTTTATTTCTTTATCTTTACTGTCTAATTGTGATTTGATTTCTGTATAGGATTTTTCTGATTCCGTAACTATACCATTCATTTTAGAAATTTCCGAGTTTTTGTGAATAATTTCATCGTTAAGAATGTATATTTGTTGGTTAAGTTCTTCTTTCTCTACTTGTAACTTACTCAATTCTTCGTTACTTTGGTTGGAACTGATTGTAACGCTGTTTAGTTTTTGTGTTAGTTCTTCCACAGTTATAACGAGGTTCCTAATTTCTTGACTTTTTATTTGAACACTTTTTTCAAGATCAGTAACATTTTGATTTAGACTTTCAAGTTCAAGATTATTTTTATTTACCGTCATGTTAAGGTCATTTATTATGGAATCTTTATCGTTAATATCTGCGATGAATTTTTCAAATTCATTTTCTAATTCCATAATTTTGTTGTCCGTGGAAGATATTTCTACTTCAAGTTGTAATTTTTTATCTAAAAGGTATTTGTTTTCATCTTTTAAGATTAAGAGTGTATTATTGGTAGCATCATACTGATCAGCTTTTACTTTTAAATCGTTAATGATCTTTTGAAGTTCAGACTTCTCGTGAGCCTCAATAAGTATCTTTTCTTTTAATAAATTAGTTTCATTAATTAATTCTTGTTGTTGGCTTTGAAGTTTTACAAAGTCATTAGTTAGTGATTTAAATTTCTCTTCAAGAATTGATTTTTCTTGCAGTAAACTATCTCGCATATTTACTGTCATCGTTACAGATGATGCATTTTCAACAATGGCTTCAGATTCTGTAGTTATTGTATCTTCGTTCAGAGGAGTATTTTCTGAGTCAATATGTGGACTTCTTTTTTTAGCTTTAATCTCATGCTCGAGTTGTTTTATCTTGTTGTCTAAATCTTGTTTATGATTTATAGATTCATCTAGTTTATTCTTAAGATCATTTATACTGCTATTTAAAGTATTGTTTGTATACTCTAATTCTTTGTGCGCATCGCACATTGACTGTTTTTCTTGTTTTAGGTCTTCAATTTGTTTAGCTAGTAATACTTTATCGTTTTCCAGGATATGAATGTCGATAGAAAGTTGTTCATTTTTAGAGTTAGCGGAATGTAAGCGTTTTTGCAAGTTATCTATTTTATCTATAGCTTCCTGTAATTTAACACTATGTGTAACATTTGCATTATTTTCTAGTTCTTGTACAGCTTGTGTCTGCGCTTTACACATCTTTAATTCATTAAGCATTGAAGTATACTTATTTTTCATATCATTAAGGCATTCTTGTAATATTTTTTTCTCATTTTGTACATCCTTTAGCTCGTTCTCTATCCTTTTTATTTCGGATTCAAATGTTTTGTTTATTCTATTACAATCAGCGAGTTCAGTCTCTAATTTTGCAAGATTGTCTTCATGAGTTTCAATGATTGGTTCCAATTTAGAGGTATTTTTTAAGGCCGCTATTTCTGAAAGAAGAAAATCATTGTTCTTTTTCATTTCTTCCAATTCACTCTCAAGGTGCTGTATATCGGATGTCAAATATTCATTTTCCGTAGTCACATCTTCAATTTGCGATTGTAAATTATTTATGCAAAGCTTTTTTTCTGATAGTTTGTTTTCTAGAGCATCAATATCTATTTTAAATGAATTCAAAGTTTTAAATACACCCTCTAGTTTTTGCATGATAACATTTTCTGTTTCTGTCGGGATTTCACCTACATAATCTACAGGTAAATCAAAATTAACGTAACGATTATATAACTGCATGATTTTATCTGGTTTTATAAATTTAATTTCTATAGTCTCATTATATTCTCTATCGCGTTGAGATAACTTTAATTTCAAGTCATCTATATCTCTTTTAAGTGTTTCTATTACACTTTTAGCATTATCGTCTATATTTACTTCATCTAGATGTACTGAATTAGAGACACGCCTATGTTTCAAATCATTTAATTCTTTTAATATGTTTTCATACTTATCCATCGGCACCATGTGTGACGGTTCATTCAATTTATTAGCCACTTCTGCATCATGTTCTAATTTAGTCACTTTTTCTTGTAATTTAAAAACTTCTTCATGTAATTCCTGATTTTCTTCTTGAAACTTTTCAGCATTTTCCCTTAGCAAGCTATGTATTCTTTCTAAGTTCTGGTATTTGTGGAAAAGAGTATCATAATCAGGATGTGCTGTTTTAAGACTTTCTATTTCTTGATCTTTCTCACTTATTTTACGTAATAATACTTTTATTTCATCTGTGTATTCATCATTGCTGTTTTTTAATTCTTGATGCTCTTGTTTCAAGACTTCAAAGTTTTTCTGTAATTCTTTTTTCAATGTTAGTAGCCTTTCCATAGCTATTTGGTGTTGGTTATCTAAGTCTTCTAAGCTGGATGTGAGGTTTTGATTTTCTTGTAGAAGCCTTATGACTTCTTCATTGTTTACATCATCTGGCAGGTTCCGATCTTTCAAGGAGGATAATTCACTTTGTAAAGCTTGTATTTGCAACTTGTATTGCTTTTCGATTTCATGGTCACTTCTAGATGCTTGTGAAGGTGGATCCCAGTACCAGCTCGATTCTTCTTCTTTAAGTCCATTTTTCCTCGACAATCTCTGTAAAGACGGAAAGAAGAATATTAACTACAGCTTTAAAAAATATATTGAAATTTTAGTTCATTGTCAGCTTAACAAAAGTTAAATTTAGAGTTAAATGTTTCTAAATCGACAATGGCATTAATGGTACCAATTTTAAAAGTTTAAAATATTTTAAATGATTGTAAAAAAGACGAAGTCACAACAAAATTATAATTACACATCACAATGACTTCATAGATAACAGTTACCTGTTTTAAAGAACCCTGAAATAACAGGTAAGTGATAATATTTAAATGGCTGATAAGTACAGTCAAGAATAACTGCCAAGTACTAAGTACTTAGTAGTCAGTCTGATTGGTACCGGGTTCGATTCCTGGGTCTGACCAAGAGGAAAATGAATACATTTTCTCTTTATTCCATTTAGTAAGTTTAATAATAAACTAATCTATACTAATATTTTGAAGAGTTTGTTTGTTTGCTTGAACGCGCTAATCCCAGGAACTACTGGTCTGATATGAAGAAATCTTTCAGTGTTAGATAGCCCATTTATCGAGGAAGGCTATATATTATCCCCATAATCCTACGGGGGTGAAACCGTGCGGCGTCAGCTAGAAATATTATAAAGAGGAGAGATTTGATTGTTTGCGTTGAATAGGCTTTAAAACTTCTGAACCGATTTGAAAAATTCTTTCACTGTTGGGAAACTACACTATTCCTGAGTGCTATAGGCTATATTTTATACCTCCATCCCTACGGGAATGGTAACTACGCCGATGAAACTGCGTGGTGTCTGTAAAGTTAGTTTAATAATAGTTAGTTAGTTTAATAATAGTTAGTTTAATAATAGTTTAATAATAAAGTAACTAACAAGTTAACTTGTTAGTTACTTTATTAAACTAACTTTACAGACACGCGTAAATTTAAGTAAGAGAAAAGGTTATATTCTAAAGACAGCATTAATTATGAAATAGTCATATTATTACGTACATAATAGAAGAAAGTAATATGTATAGGAGAATGTATGGGCGTACTACAAATCCAATATGAGATAATGAGGCCTGGCCATGTAGTTGCTAATAATGATGATGACTTAAAATCCTAGGTAGGTATACAAAGATTGTAGTTTTTTTTTTAATGAAGCTATTTCCGAACAAGTGGAAGTGGGGTATTTGCGTATACCTACTCACTCGATGCAGCACTTAAAACTAGATATACCTGTCACTTTGAAAACTGAGCTTTATGATATGTTAAATAAGATCGTAAATAGAGTGACTGGATGTAACTGTCCGTCTGTTTGTGCGCGATACGTTATCTGTATTTTACAGCGGCCTGACTCACGTTTGTAACACATTGTTAACGCGTTACAAGCACACATATATACATATATTTTATACATACAATGTGCGTAGCGTAGGTTTTTCCCTAGATTCGAAGTTTGAACCGATTTATTAGTAACTCGCGGACGCCCGCGACTTCGTGGATGGAAAATCCATCCACGGATGGAACCATGGATTTTTCCGGGATGAAAAGTAATTTATTAATCTAGAGTAAAATCTATTTCCATTCCAAATTTCAGCCAAATCGCTTCAGCGTAAAAGAGGAACAAATATACTTACACACTTACACACAAACTTTCGCCTTTATAATATTAGTGTGAAGTGTAATAGTCGAAGCAGCTCTTTGTGACGGAGTGTGTCCGATAGAGATACAGAGCTTGTCTAATTGTACTGTACCTATGTACAATTATATATGTATAATATAGGTTTTTCCCTAGCTTCTATGTTTGAGCCGATAATAGACAGCAGATGTCGGGGTCTGTCGAGTAGCAGAGAGAAAAACCCTGGACTTGTGACCAATAGGCGTAGGGTTAAGGCATTCCTTGACAGTCGATTAACACTCCCCTTTTCCTAGGTAGGTACAACTAATTTGGTAAGATCTACTAGAACAGCTTTGGATGCATGTTATAGAACTTGGTCAAGTTCTAGATAGGCAAAGATCTTTAAGCTAGTTATAGAGAGATTTTGCTAGTAATCCTCTCGCACTTACTTCTACGATTACGATATGATATGATACGAATATTATACTAATAATGTAAAGGGGTAAAGTTTGTGGTATTATAGGGTTTTTTTTTTATTCTTTACAAGTTAGGCCTTGACTAAAATCTCACCTGATGGTAAGTGATGATGCAATGATGATGATGATCTACTGAACCGATTATGAAAATTCTTTCACCACTAGAAAAACACGTTATTCGTAAGTGTCGTAGGCTAAATTTTATCCCCCTAATCTCACGAGAACAGGAACTACGAGGGTGAAACCGCGGGACGTCGGCTAGTTAGTTATCATCACAAATATCAGCCTATAGGTTACTATACACGTCGAACAATACGCTGCCCTGAAGCTGAGTTAAGTCTAATTAATAAAAATTCATCATATTTTAATATTATTATAGGTAGATTTGTATAGATTCATGTATAAAACATTTATCCCGAAGACGGTAATACAATAAAATACCAGTGTAATAAAAAGTCTTGGCATTGATTACAATAATGTTAATATTTGCTAATTACGCGCTGATGCAAATTATAAATGTACACTCGGCTACAATAATTGGATAACGATAATTATTTTATTGTTTTGTATTTTATATTCTAGCTGTTGCCAACGAATTCGCCCGTGGCAAATCCTAATAATAATACCTACCTAGAAATATGTTCTGGTTCCAACTAATAAATATTTCACTCACTTTAAATTTCTTTGTAACCGACTTCACTTACTACACTTTCATTTACTAAGTAACCTCTGTCATTCTCCAAGCTCCTATTAATATCATAACCAATTTCATTGAAATCCAGCATTCTATATTTAGTATAGAGAGGTAAACATAACAGCCCCTGTAGGCAAGAGGCACATCGATTCTCTTTCTACAATCGCAAACGCTTCGAAACCTAGAAAAATGTATGGTGATCTATGATCTTGATCACGTAACATGTCAATAGCAAATGTCATTGTTACAGGGCAACTCGGCTACAACTGGGCTACTTGGCTACAGAAGCAAAGATAAGAGTAGACAGAGTTAGTTTTAAATTTGTATAAACAAAGAACTCAGATTTGACAGGAAGATGGGAATCGATACAAGGTCGAATCCCGTCTATACATCATCAGCGAGATCCACAATCCTGTGACTAATTTAGGACCTACACTGTAATATTCAGCTGTAAAGTAACCGTACACTATTGATGATGTTGTTTTATTAATATAACTAATTGAGTTCGTAAATTGGTGGTAAACAAAAAAAAAAAGTAAACCTTGGCTGAGTTTGTTGTGGGATATGTACATCTATGGTTGTGGGTTCTTCTTGGACCAAGGCGCATTTGCAACCCTTTAATTTTAAGTTTTCGACTTCACTTAACACCATTAAATCATGACATAACTTGACGTTTCAAAAGTGTAAGTAAGTAAATAAGCTTAATTGAAATAAATGAATTTTGAATTTTAACAAAATCATAGTGATATAGTTTCCTTCCCTCCTTAACTACAAGAATCGCGAATTATAACAAATGTACATACTACCAATGTTTTTGAAATCTATCAAAAATGCAATGTCTGATCTTAGAGCATGTAAACGCGTGTCCGACTGTACGTGGAACAAATTACATTTGCCCTTGCGGACTGTCGTTCACTCTTTGGAACCGACGATTCTACCTTTGTACGTTGCTATGCTTAGCTCCGCCGTACAACATAGTATCTTGTAATATATTCTTGTGCTTCTACACCTTGGCCCTAGTAGACCTTGGAATATTGCCTCTTGGGACCTAAAAGTGCCAATATTTTAGAATTCATACTATGCGTCAGCGTAGAAAATGAAATAGAAAAACGACTCAAAATCGAATGATTTTTGGAAATTTGATCGACTAGTTTCGAACTCATGCGGGGTTTTTTATCATGAGTCCATTCATGTGACGCGTTAACCAAACTAGTTAAGCAAAATCCAACAAAAGTAACTCTTCGTTCTGTTTAAGTAACTCAGAGCCTTTCTGTGTACTTTCACGCCTTAACTACTAAACCAATTTTGATTATTTCTATAAAGATAATCTTGTCTTTGTAGAACAAAATAATCACTTAACTACTAAACCAATTTTGATTATTTTTTCTACAAAGATAATCTTCTTAACTTTGTATAAAAAGACTAATCAAAGATCGTAGGACATTGGAGAAGCATAAGCTACAATTTGTCACATGAATAAATTTAAAGGTTGTGGGAAAGAAAACTATCAATACTTTTAAACTGTCCGTTAAAACTAAAGGTGACTCGTTGGAAATGACAACAAAAGAAGATTCAACACAACAGTGTTACGTAATATGTTTGCATAATTACTAACGTGACTTTGGTGAGTTTTTCTTAGTACTCGCAGACGGAACACTGACGAAATAACCACTCAATTCACAGAGTAATAGTACATCATAGTAGTAGTGGTAGATCATACATCGGTGAGACTCGCCGTAACATCACCACAAGAGTAAAAGAACACACAACACGGACAGTTCAGCAATAGCCGAGCATGTTCTAGCTTCGGGTACGACTCATTATATCCGTTTTGATAAGGCTTCTGTATTATCAAGGGAAAAGTTTCTAGTACCTCGTAAGATACGTGAAGCGATAGAAATTAGTCGTCACCCGAATTTTAATTGGGATCATAGATGGTTGCTGCCCACAGCGTGGAAACCGCTATTTCTTTCATTGTCACATACAACAAACTTGGAACAAGATAGCATTAGTTCGGTTTGCTTACAAGAAGACGAGTCTAATGAAGATGACTTAATGAACCGTCGGAGAGTGTAACGGAACCTTCACTCCCCATCACCAGGGGGTGGAACTACTGGTCCTATTTGAAAAGTTCTTTCAGTGTTAGATAGCCCATTTATCGAGGAAGGCTATAGGCTATATATTACCCTCTTATTCCTACGGGAACGGGAATCACGCGGGTGAAACGAGCTCTACTTCTCTTGATGCACGCCATTGACGATCAATTATTCTCACGTTTCTGCAGCACCCACGATTATAACTGGTCGTGTATTGGTCGCTGCGTGCATGACGGCTTGACTTATGAAACGGCTTTGCTGCCGTTTGCGCTGCAGAAATGTGAGAATAATTGACCGTCAATGGTTAACTTTACAAGAAGCTACGACTTCTCATTAATAAGACTACAACGTTCGGGAAGGTTCGCCTTAAGTGATAATTAGTTAGGCATTATTGCGTATACATTTATGTACATACATGTACATTCGAGGTGACATTTTTTTTATATGGAAACGAGTTTTTTTTAATTCCTACTTAAGCAAACGGTGCGTGAAATAGCGATAAAGCCGTTAGCAACAATCGCTTTGCGGTTAAATTTAAAATTAAAACTTGAACGTTAATTGAAAATAATGCTTCGTAATGAATAGGTTGTCAGGTTACCATGCTGTGTTGAACATAAAATCATTAACTTCGACATAAATACTATTTCATAGGCATGTTTTTTTTAAATTTCATTTATTTAAATAAGCCAGTAGATAATTTTTCTGAAAGCGTGTGTGTCATTACTGTAATGTTAATAACTAGAAGAAAAACCATTTTTCTTTTAAAGTAAAGTCTCTCTTTCTGTGAGTCAAATATAAAAGGCTACTTGACAGTTTTTTTAAAAGGTCTTAAGTAGTTCATTATCGTTGTACTAGATATATTTCAAATGTTTCATGACGTCACTATAACAAAACTCCTACAAACGGCGTGTTTGACCAAAATGTTAGTTAACTAGCGGACCCGGTCAAGCTTCGCTTTGATGTATGCACTTCTTAATATTATAAAGGTGTAACTTTCTTTATTATATAATGATTTATTTATTTTGCTATCCTCCGCGAAAATTCGGCGAACCCATGCGACAACGTCACCCAGGTCCGACAAAATACTCTCATTTAATACTTCCGACAAAATACTTTAGAGAGTATTTTGTCGGACCTGGGTGACGTTGTCGCATGGGTTCGCCGAATTTTCGCGGATGATAGCAAAATAAATAAATCATTATATAATCATGATGAACTTCCGCAAAGTAACGCCTGCTTCTATCCAATAACTTTCTTTAGTTGTAGGGGCTCTGGATCTACTGAACCGATTTCGAAAATTCTTTTACCACTAGTAAGCCACGTTATTTGCGATAGTCTATATTCTCACGGGAACGGGAACTACGCGGATGTAACCCCTGTTCATGGGCTAGTTATGGTATAAAAATATATTCTCTATATGTTTGTTAGAACAATTTTCTTGAACTTTATGTGCGGAATGGTTTTCATCAACGTCTATAGAACTAGAAGCGCCATAAAGCAGTTCGTGCGGCAACAATGGCCTATAAAACGTTGTATAGCGGCCGAATGGTCCGGGTTCACTTCCTGGTTTAGTAAGTGACCTTAGGTCACATAACTTTTATTACTGTGCGGCCACATTGATGATTAATTTCTAAAAAGACTTGGGTATTTTGTAAAAAAATTGACAGTGATTATGTGACAGAGACATAATAATTATCTTGGGTCACTATTTTTCTGTACAATGATATTAAATACTGTTAGATGTGTTACTAGCGCATGAAAAATGAGGCGCTCAAAAAAGGAAATTTATACACAACTCAATGTTAGTTGTGGTCAACAACGAACGTTATTTAAAGAAATAATACCTAAATATCGTCTACAATGTCGAGTTATGTGTTCAGGAAGTGTAAAAACTATATATACATAAATATATAACGGAATTAAAGACAAAATTGTGCTAGTGTGTGCGCTTAGTGTTGTAGGCTACTATTCGGATCACTTTTTGTGGTGATTTTGTAGGGACGTAACCGATCTATTGTATAAATTATCATTGCTTTTGTATATTTCTACAGGCAAGCGATCAGTGGATTATAGGAATCTAGCGAATGCTCGCGACTTCGTTCTCCTGAATTTCCGTCCGCATGAGCTATGTATTTTCCGGGATAGAATAGGTATATATAATCCATATTCCGCTTCAAGGTCCAAAATTCCTCTAAATCGATTTTAGAGTGTTTAGTGAGAAGCAACAGTCAGACAGACTTACATTTGCATTTATAATATTACTTTGGATATGGATAGTATCGATCGTTGCCAGTGAAATTACAGGTAAAAGTATCATTCATCATCATCATTATCAACCTATATTCGACTCAAGCTCAGCTCGAGCCTCCTCTCAGAATGAGAGGGGTTAGGCCAATAGTCAACCACGCTGGCCCAATGCGGATTGGCAGACTTAACACACGCAGAGAATTAAGAAAATTCTCTGGTATGCAAGTTTCTTCACGATGTTCTTCCTTCACTGTTTGAGACGCGTTATTTAATTTCTTAAAAGTATGTATAGCTCAAAATCTAGGTCTCAGATATATGAATAGGTTCAAAATTGAAAACTATTTGAACTTGTTTCGCAAACCAAGTTAATGTAATATTATGTTCACAATGGTTTTACACAAGTAAACGATTCATCTGCTTATTCCTGCAACTAAACAGCATTGCTTCACCCAGTGCTAAGTTAAGCTGAGTTTGCCCAGCGCCAAGCGGTCACCGATAGCAGATAAGATAACCCCATACCTTCCGCAGTTCAAATATAGCGACCGTTATGAATGCGTTGCGTCAACTTAAATTTTAAAAAAAGATTCTATGAAAATTTTTCAAACTTTCATCATCAGCCAATTTTTGATAGCTAGCTAACTAGCTACATAACCAGCCCATGTAGCCAAATGGCTCGTCGATTCTCTTTCTACGATCGCAAACGCTTCGAAAACTAGAAAAATGTATGGGAATGACATTTGCTATCATCACGTGATCAAGATCTGTCATTCCCATACATTTTTCTAGTTTTCGAAGCGTTTGCGATCGAAAGAGAATCGACTTGACACTTGGCTACAGGGACAGGTCTCACTCCTTGAAGAGGGAATTTGGAATTCAGACCTACAACGCTACTCTAAAGCGGATACAAACTATAATTTTTGTCATGTAATTCAGAAGGCCTATTATTTTCATGTCAGTTAAAAGAGTATAAACGAAAAGTTAAAGATAGAAAGAAAGAAACACTTTATTGTCACAAAGAGAACATCTTATCTATACTAATATTATAAAGCTAAAGAGTTTGTTTGTTTGTTTGATTGATTGAACGCGCTAATCTCTGGAACTACTGGTCCGATTTGAAAAATTATTTCAGTGTTAGATAGCCCGTTTATCGAGGAAGGCTATATATTATCCCCGTATTCCTACGGGAACAGAAACCACGCGGGTGAAACCGCGCGGCGTCAGGTAGTTTTATATGATAATACGACTGTCTGTGACACCAAACATATCTTGAGTAAGATCTTAATCTTAAAGAAGCCAATCACAATATTATTTGTTAAAGTAAAATCATCAAACAAATTATATATATATATATATATATATATATATATATATATATATATACTCATATAATAAATACCTCAATATCCATATACTGGGCGGAGACGGAGGTTTGAACCATCTGGTAAATTCCGAGAAACACCGGCAAATATATCATCTTCTTTACTTTCCAATATCAAAAGTTCACTTTTTTATTTTTGACATATCATTTGAACATTTTACACTTTATGTTATTGTAGAGTTTCATCATTATCGGCAAATTTAAATAACCTAAACCGATCCTTGCCCCAGTAACAATATAAATTCCTAAAACAGTAGCGCTATCCTGTAACGATGTCTTTGTAAAAGTAAGAGTTTAGAATTCGTGTCTATCTCTTTCTATTTATAGTATCATGATAGACAGAGAAAGATAGAAACGACGACTCACACTATCGAGTTAGTTAGTTAAAAACGTTACAGAATAGCGCTACTGACCTGTGGCGCTATGGCCTAGTTCGGACTACTTTAGTATTTTAGTCGAGTACGAACGATTTTTGGGAGGTAAATCCAAAAATTGTTCGTACTCGACTCAAATACTAAAATAGTGCTAACTAGGTATTACATGCGTTCAAGTGAAGAGAAAATAGACAACATATCGTCCAATGGCGGCGAAGTTGTCCAAGTCACAAGTTGTCAAGTTTAACAGCCGCGTGGCGCAGTGGGCAGTGACCCTGCTTTCTGCATCCACGGCCGTGGGTTCGATTCCCACAACTGGAAAATATTTGTGTGATGAGCATAATTATTATATAAACGTATATTAATATTATAATATCAACTATCTTAGCACCCATAACACAAGCTACTCTGTATGCTTACTTTGGGGCTAGATAGTGATGTGTATTGTTTAAGTATAGTATATACCTATTAAGTAAGTCCCATCTCTTTCGTTCCAACGCAATGAAAGAGATAGTATTTTCGGTTGCACCGCCATTTTTTGAAATTTGTTTAATTTTTTTTCACGAGATTATCTCGTTGGTCGCATATTAGCACATATGAGCTACGAATCAGACTAAGGGACTTTCTACGGACATCTGCGGTAGATATCGTTGAAAGGAGATCATTTATTTTGGGCGTACGTAATACGTACCTAATACGTATCAGTATTTTCCTTGATGGCCACTTTCAAAAATCAATAAAATGTATGGAAATTATTAATCGTTGAACCTGTGTATAGTGAGTTTAATTCACAAAGACGCTCCACACTCTTTGTCAAACTTTGACAAACATTTTTAGTCAAATATGAAATTCATTTTGATTTAATTTTGTGTGCGTGTGCACACATTGATACTCATTGCGTTGTAATAGAACTCACACCCTTGCAGTTTTCATTGCATACTTGTACTGTGAATAACATTATATGTATAGTTTAAAAAACTAAAAACACGCTGGATTTCAAACATCCAGTCCGCCATCTTGGGGAGGCCGCCATATTGGATTTGTAATGACGTTTCTTAGCTAGTCATGTATAGTCATCAGAACTCAGAACGTGTGCAAAATTTCATCCTACACGAAGCCCGGAAATCGGGTCTAATTGGGATTCCAAGATTTGTCTTTCCTACATAGTTAAAATGATTGGGGAGACTGCCATATTGGATTTGTAATGACGTTTATTAGCTAGTCAAGTATTGTCATCAGAGCTCAGAGCGTGTGCAAAATTTTATCCTAATCGAAGACCGGGAAGTGGGTCAAATTAAGATTCCAAGATTTTCTTACATACACAGTTACAAGTGAAGATAATATAAAGCGTGTAAAAAGAGTGGGGCACGTCATCATGGATTGAACTATCTATAACTTCTTACATCCTACAACTTTTGTGCCATATTAGCTATTGCCCCAAATGGCCGGACCAAATGTATGGACCGTAAATGATCTCCCTTGTAAGTCGTTGTAACACTGTTGGTTACAAATACATAGGAAAAATAAAATATAAAACCTCTATTGATACCTATACTAAAAATACGTATTTTTAATGTGCATCACCGATTGTCCAACCGTGTCATTCGCTAAATGACACTCACACACACTTTGCTATCAGTTATTATCACGCTCTGTATAGAGTATTGTGAAGTTTATATAATGTACGAATACGCTTGTTGCAATGGTATTTGGTTTCAAATGACACGGTTTATGTGAACGTATCGATTCAGATACACCATTACAATTATTAAAATTTTAATTTTGGATTTGTAAAAATGATAATTTTAAACAATGCGTTTCCATTTACAAAATTCTTACTTTTGTAGCTCGAAATGTACTTTATCTAGTAGCGTGGAAAACATTCGAATGTGGAGGAAATTTTCAATTGCTTTTCTTGTTTATTGAATTTTCATGTGTAGTGTTGTACATAGCTCATATCATGCGTAGAATCCCTCGCTACGCTTGGGATTTGACTTTTTGAATAACGGGTCAGTTTTTACTCAGTAGAATCTCCCTTCTTTTTAGAATATGTATTTGTTTTATTTACTCTAATAAAAAACACAAAATAATTAGAAAAAATATAAATATTCCAAGTAGTTAATTTTGTAAGCAAAATGGAACACTTGGGGTAATTTTTAATAAATGGCGTTTGTGGATATATCATTTGTGGAATTATCAAGATTTTTTTATATATAAGAAAATTTACGGGTGGTTAAGGTAGGCCGGGGATGGGCATTCCCTTTCGCTTTATACTTAAGTCAAAATAATTATTTATTTATTTCCACATAAAATGCGGTCTACAATCTACATAATATAAAGGTAATCTGTAACAGGATAACGCATTACTTCTTTACTTGTTTCCCATTCCTAAACACGTTCAAAAAGTAATCGAATTTAACTAATTAGTAACTAAATCAGTAACAAATTGAATATTAGATAGTTTTAGATTAAACACTCGCACTGTTCTCGGTAAACGGACTGAATACACGTCCTAACTCACAACTGTCGAGTGACGATACAGGCAACAAGTAGTTACCGGTTCGGCTTAGTTTTCATAACACAACCCTTTGTAAACTAAGGCTACTGTTGTGACTGGACTAAGATGAAACAATTTCATTTACGAATAACAACAATTGGGTGGACGATGTTGTCATTTGTGTTACATATTACGACATCGTAGTAATGTCCAAGTAATGTCATCAGTGGCGTGCACAAGAATTTTAACTATGGTAGGCGCAATATTACATACATAATAAATTGTGCACAGTGAAAAATTCCTTCCCCATTTAATGTTTTTTTTTTATTCTTTACAAGTCAGCCCTTGTTAACGTACAATTATCTAAAATCTAAGATGAAAACGGAAAATTGCATCCTCAATTCGGTTTCTACACGACATCAAATTCACAAACAGTGATTTTTTGCATCTATTTAGTGCACGCCACTACTCCATAGTTCAAAGAGCCGATTGACGTTGGGGTTCCAAGGTGCTGGAAAGGTGACCCCGCACCGGAAAACTAGTATTGGTCGACACCCCACTATGTGGACCGAGGACATCAAGCCGAGACCATTTTGTTTGTAAGTCTATGCAAGAGGTCTATGTCCAGCAGTGGACGTCCATCGGCTGTGAATGATGATGATGACTACTCCATATAGGAGAGGAGATACGGAGTTTTCCACCATGTTGCTCCAATGCCGGTTAGCGGGCTTAGAATTTTAATGTTAAAATCTTTTACGATGGTGTAGCACCGTCAAATTCCTCAATCTGGCTTAAAATAAAAAGACACAATTTTTACCAAAACAAATCATCGAGAAAGAAATGCACCCCTTTCTTGAAGCTCTCTCAAAATACTTATTCTTATTTACTAATAACATAAAATTTAAAATTTTGAAAAACCCCCGAAGGTCATGAAATTATTAGTTACACTCTCGATCAAGTCATCAATATTCTCTTTATGTGCTTTTATTAGAAACCCCACTCGAGTATATTTGCAGACATTCGCTTTTTCTTCCCCACTTTTACTTCCCACAACTTTTAAACGGCTCATCTGATTTTCATCAAACATGTCACATTTACTACAAAAAAAAAAACTAAAATGCAATCGTTTCATCGGTTTGGGAGTTATGGTGCCACAGACAGACTGACAGACACGTGAAACTTGTAATACCCCTCTTTTTGCGTCGAGGATTAAAATATGGAGTTTATAGGAAAAATTTGAAAGTCAACGCCGAAGATTTGATTATAAGTAAAAAGAAGATGAAAACCAAATAACTTGACTAATTAGTAGGTAGGTATACCTATTGTATAATCAAAACATCTATTTTGTTAAAACGCTATATTAGAATTAGTAACAACTTAAAATAATGAGCTAAACTAAAACTACAAAATTAGGCAGTAATAGAAAGTTGTAATAGTAACGCATAAGGTTTCTGCAAGGAAGTACACTTGTACCCGGAATGTACAATATATAAAACATCAGTCCGGCGGCAATTACTAAAGATAATCAAATAGATTCAATTTCACATGACTGCGTCCTTCACGACTGCAATAGCGTAACGAGTTGCGTGCGAAATTACAAACAATCAAAATACGACCTTAACATCTGTAATGTAAAGTATTAATTTCATCAATAGAAATGTAATTATTAAGCAAATCGCCAATCGGATTTAAGCTCAATCGCCTTAAATATAGAGTACAAATTTGATTATCGATAAAAATAACCACGTTGGTGTAAAATTAGCTAAAGATTGTACGAATGCAGTTGTAATAAAGGTTATTCTCATACGACAAGTCCTCTTATTGTGACGCGAAGAAACAGTAAAAACTTCTAATGACACGTTTGAAGGACTTGCTGGAACGAAACATCTTATCTCCTTATTAGTTGGAAATGATTCTAAATCTTATAACTATGAAGATAAGGTTGATTATGAAATAATTTGAGTTGTAGTACCGACTTTTACAGATGATTTACAGCTCGGTCCATTCACAGTGCGGTCTAATGTCACATTGTCGGTGGATGATTGACGCGCGATTGTCTGAAGGTGGAATGTGTAAAACATGTACAATTTTAGAGGAATTTTTACTTTTTTTATAGGATATTTTAAATATTGAATATGTTATATGATATTTTACTTTACGGGAGATTGAAATGAAAATAAAATATTAGGATGAAGATTAATGAGAAATTCAGATTTATTCATGGAATTTGTAAAAAAGGTCTTTCCTGTTTGGAGGATTCCAGATCTTTATGGCTCTAAAGATAACCCACTACAATAAAATACCTTTTAAAAGTTATTTTTTATTTCTAATTATACTTATGATAACTGCAAATAGCAATGTACATTATACGAGAGTAGTGACGGAATGTATTTGATAATAAAACGTTAACAAGAAGCATCGCTGAATTTTGGTCTAAAGTATAAAGTATAATATATGTTTGAAATTGCATAAGGCTTAACACCCTAGATAGGCACAGGCCAGCCCATTAAAGGAACGAGGACTTGGTCCTAGCAAGTGTGTCATGCAAGATGAAATTAAAGAAAAATAAGAACTTAGCCTTTTTTAACTTTTACGCCTTTGAAGCGTGATGGCGATATACCATTGTCATTTTATAGCCATTGAAAGTTCGTTTCGTTTGTACCTGATGGTAAGTGTAGATGTGGCCTAAGGTACTTCACTCACTCTCATCTTAAAGATGCCCAGGTTGTAAGAATTAGGAAATACTGACTACCAAATCTTAGCCATGTGTATAAGAAACAAAGAAGCAAATCGCTTCGTAGGACTTCCAGGGATGTCAATGACATAGAGGTGGAAACCTACCTGGTGTCTTGCAGTGTGATGTTAAAAAGGTGAAGGCGGTACGAGCTCAAATGGCTCCTGTGCACTCTCCGAAATATATTTTGTAAAATACCGAGAGACTAGCAGGTTTCCTGCCATGACCAAGGCTTTCAAGTTTTGTCAAAAGAAGTTCAGAGTCATTAGCTTTGTCCCGTCAACTATTAGTCTAAAAAAATCAAACCATCGCCCCATAGAAGCCATAGCGTGCGTAGCGGAAAATCCGTAAGTCGGTCATGGCAGTATGTTTTATGTCCGCGAATTATCACCCGCAACCTTGGCTCCACCATCACCCGTAGATGCATACAGCACGCGTGCAGTGTGCATAGACACTTTTTTATAGTTCGTGCATTGATTGACGTAGGAAAATTTTCAACTGAATTTACCTAGACTAACTACATGACAAAAAGGGAGCCGCTGGATGCTGGCGGCTCGATACCGTTTTGTTTGGAAGTGCATGCAAGAAGCCTATGTCTAGCAGTGGACGTCCATCGGCTGATAATGACATGGCAAAAAAATTAGAGCACATTTTCAGTTCGTATAATATAAAATGAAGAATGAGAAATGTTGGGAATATTTAGAGAAATATAAATTTAAACTAGAATAGTGAGTCAGAGACTTGGGAATCTAAGAAATCGGTGCAGAATGCACACACCTTCAAGGGGTTATTGGAAGGGGAATCGCCAAAGTAAATATAAATTTAAATTATTCTTGTTTAGCATGATAAAACCAAGATGACCAATGGTTGTTCTGCGTTTTTTTAATCCTATTTTCTGTAGAAGACCTACATGTAACGAATTATTTTGAGGTGCTATTATAATAACTCCTTATTTCACGTATCGTGCTTCACCTCACGTTCAAGAAACAGTTCTTTATAGAAGTACAAGTTAAGACAAAAATCAAAAAGTAATCAAAAATTTTAATGGAATCATTATAGTCAAAACATTAATTATATTGATTTGTTCCAACTTACATTCAAACATATTAAGTGTAATAGGAACTATTCAGTTACGTTTGAAATACAATTTAGCCGATTCACACGAGGCTAGACCATAATTGTCAATAAAGACTTCAGGCCGCCAACTGTTACAAGGCTGCAATGCTCTCATGACCTGTCGCCAGCCAAGCGTCTTGGTTATTGACGAAACAACTATGTAATTTGCACGAAAATTCAATTTTAATTACAACCGTTAAACACTTTTAAGTAGGTATGATGACCTTGCCGCGAATACTTTACGAGCGATTCACTATACTTGGATTAGTTTAAGTAATTATTATTGAAACTATGCTTGCTTCTGTGTATTTTTTTTAAAACAATATTTTTGCAGGTGACCCATATTTTCTCCTCCTTTCCAGATAAGCGATAAGATTATGCTATAAAATTGTAAATTTTGGAAAACCCCACATGTCATGGAATTATTTATTACACTCTCGATCAAGTCATCAATATTTTCTTTCAGTGCGCTTTCATTTGAGACCCCACTCGAGTATATTTGCTTCTTTTGAGATTCTTCATTTATTCCCCACTTTCACGATATCAATTTTTTTTTTATTTCTTTACAAGTTAGCCCTTGACTACAATCTCACCTACAATTAACTCTACAATTAAATGTTTTTTTTATATGGCCATGATACACCATTTTGAAATCCTCTGGATAAGCCCTTGAAATTGAGTGAATTAATAGAAGTTATGGATTTCTTATAAAACTTAATTAAAGATCATATATTTTTTCCCAAGACGTCATCAGAATCAGAAAGCAGGTGAAAACCAACGGTTGATGCGTTACCAACGGACGTAGAAGGCCTGTCAACCCCACACCACATCACCATCGACGTGTGGTCGCCAGTGTTTGGTGTCTATTTGAAGGGACAGCGTACACCTCAATGGTTAACATGACACCAACAGACCAACTGACCCGGTAAGCTAACCGCATGCTCCAAAATGCCGGGACCAGTGTAGCTTTCATCCCGATACGGAAGAATGCTGTGATGCACCAGAGGAAAAAATTCAATAATTAAAAAAGTTAGAAAACCCGACTGCCTAACCTGCTCGCACCTAAAGTATAGCGATTAATAAATAACGTTTTTCTTATTGTACGTTTTTTTATATGGCCATGATACACCATTTTGAAATCCTCTGGATAAGCCCTTGAAATTATGTGAATTCAGAATTGCTTACTTTTTTATATTTAATTTAAATAAATTAGATACTAGCGAACAGCCACGACTTCGTCCGCGTTTAAATAAAGTTAAGAACTTTCTATACAAATTTTCAACCCCTATTTCACCCTGTGATTTTATTTTCGTGACAAAAAGTAACCTATAACATCATTCGTATTATGTTCTCAAATTGCGCCTTTCATTAGAATTCATTTAGTAGTTTTATCGTGATGCCCGGTCACTAAAAAGAGGGATAAAAATAAAAATTTATATATTTTTGGCTTTAGTGTCAATTATAATAATGCAACAAAAATTCAAAATACCTTGATTCAATGTACTGAATTTGACCTAATAAAGTTTTGTTATATTATGTATAGATATTCATATATTTAAGATATACAGTGTATATTTAGATAAATTCTAAATATGGTACAAACATTTGGTTTCTACTGTTTTATTGTAATATACATTATTTAGTATTTACTGTTTGTACGTGTTAGCGGTGTGTCATTATGTAAGGTTTTCATACTCGTAGCTTCGAAGGTGAAACATAACTATACCACGTAACTGCAATCTACATGATTTTAGTGTGCATATATATTGTATATACCTACTTACCTACTTGTTTGTGGCGGAACAATATAACTTTGTGGTATTGAATAATGTGCGTTTAACCGATTTCGTCACAAACAAGGTTTTTAATTTTTCTTTAATAATATTTTTTCTCAAATGGGAAACTATATATAGTTAAGGACAGCGACAGAAAAAGAACCTCTTATAAAATATAGTTATAAAGAACTGGCCAAGTGCATGTCGGGCCATGTGCCGTGTAGGGTTCCGCAGTTGTAAATCACCAATTTGGACTTAGAATGGTGGTTTTAGATAGAGTCAATAGAGTTAATAAATTCACTTGCGTAATATTTTTTTTGCTGCGTACTGCTATAATTAGGTAGTATATTATATAAGATAGTTATAATGCCAAGAAATGTGGCAGTTTCTGTGGCAATTTTATACGCGGGTAAAGTCGCAGGTAAAATCTAGTATATAATAAAATCAATAACCATAACAATTTTATACTCCACTTTTGCATACAACATCGATCGTTCAACTCAGGCGCGCAGTGTAAACAAACGTGTTGCCTAGCAACCGAGCCAACATGGCCGCCGCAACAGACCGACATTATACAGAGTGTTCTATTTGTTTAGGAATGATCAATATTTTTTATACCAGTGATTATATCAGCATATGGAAGACCATTGCAAGTTTTGCTTTTGCTTCGGTACCGATTCCATTTGAAATTAATATTTTTTAATAAAATTTAGCAAAATTTGTTTATGTTTAATCAAGTGACATTATCTAATCCAAGAAAATAAGCTAATCTAAAAAGGCAGTTAGATATGTATATATAGATAGATATGCTGAAAATGTTTATAGCTACGAATATAAACTTTATGCGTAGTTTAAGCAATATAACAAAGAAAGTTCCGTGCCAGAAAGATCTATAACACTATAAAAAGTGTATTAAATTCTTAAAAAAAAAATTCAACAACCTGTATATGTACTGGCTACGTGAGTGAAAGAGAGGTCAGAGTTTGTTGAACGATAAAGGCTGCGCGGGCGCAAAGGTAGTTCACGGTTTATTTGGTGTTAGGTTTTTATGGGGGCAATTATTACTTCCTACACCATTATTCTACGCGCCGGTATGGGAAATTAATAAAAGACTTCCATGACGATGTCAAAGCTCAATTGAAAAATAGTGTTTTTAAGACTAAACAGTAATAAATATACCTACTTACCTACACTGAGCCCCAAAGCAAGCGTCTAACCTTTGTTAAGGGTACTAAGATATTTATATAATGTATAAATACACCCATACACTGGAAAACACCGATGCCCATTACACAAATATTTTGCAGTTGTGGGAATCGAACCCACGTCCGTGGATGTTAAAAGCAGGGTCACTAACCACTGCGCCACGCGGCCGTCTAAATAAATAAACTGAACCGCACATTAATAGTCAGACTAAGTAAACTAAATCGGTTACTGGATTAATTAACCATTTATGAAACCAGAATTTGTCATTTACTATTTTCTTGCCTCAGAGAACATACATGTAAAAACAAAAAAAATATTACTTCTACTTCTGGCCGCGCCTGAATGCTTTTACTTTGAATTAAAGGAATATCCAATAACTTTTGTATTGGGATTCAAAAATTAAGGTTAAAATTATATAGTCCAAAACGTAAGATTAGAATAATCACAGAGAGGGTAGCGCACTAGGTGACTAAAGATATGGTTTAGTTGCAGACAGATTAGCAGCAGTGACCACGACTGGTCGTGAAGGTGGCAAAAGTCAGGCTTGCAGATGGTATTCTTTGTGTGAAATACTAGCTGGACGGGCTGCATTGTAAGCGAGCAATCATCATTAACGATCCATATTCGGCTCACTGTTTAGCAAGAGAATCCTCTCAGAAAGAGTGGGGTTAGGCTTAGTAGTTCCAACAGGGAGTGGCAGACTTCACACGTAGAGAATTAAGGAAATTCTCAGGTATGCAGGTTTTTTCACGATGAAACCTTCACAGTTTGAAGCACGTGATATTTAGTATGCTAAAATTGGTAAATGCCCCGGACCACATTTGACGGCCTCCGTGGCGCAGTGGTATGCGCGTTGGATTTACAAGACGGAGGTCCTGGGTTCGATCCCCGGCTAGGCAGATTAAGATTTTCTTTATTTGTCCAGGTCTGGCTGGTGGGAGGCTTCGGCTGTGGCTAGTTACCGCCCTACCGGCAAAGACGTACCGCCAAGCGATTTAGCGTTCCGGTACGATGCCGTGTAGAAACCGAAAGGGGTGTGGATTTTCATCCTCCTCCTAACAAGTTAGCCCGCTTCCATCTTAGACTGCATCATCACTTACCATCAGGTGAGATTGTAGTCAAGGGCTAACATGTAAAGAATAAAAAAAAAAACACATTAGAATCTACGACCTCCGAATCAAAGGCGTAAATGACCTCCGAATCAAAGGCGTAAATGCACATAAAGGCAAAGAGCGACCATTCATAGCAAACTATACGTAGCTTGGTAGCAAGGACCAATTCGGTTTCTATAATAAGCCTGGTAGTTGCTGCCACAGATCGTGGTCGTGGCCACATAGTGCGTAAAGTGCCTGAGTCGTTGCCACATCAGATGTAAAAAAAAAATAAAATAAATGTACAGGTCACGAGCAGGCATACAAAATTATCATACCGTTGGAGGCGAGAACAAAAAGCCACCGAAAACTTACAATAGCTCAGATGACACAGACAAAATACCGAAAGCGTTGCTAACGAACGGCGATGGAATATGGAGGAGCTAAAAAGGACAATGAATGCATAGCCAAGTGACAAAATGCTGCAGTTAATAGATTAACTGAAGTAGCAGAACCGAGATTGTTATTATTGTGTCCAAAAAATTAAAAATCCTTGTCCTGTTGCAAAAAAAAAAATATTAGTTTAAAAAACTAAAAAAAACGCTTGATACCGATGTGCATTTCAAATAGCCTGTCCGCCATCTTGGACGTCCGTCATATTGAATTAAGTCACGTGACTATTTTTTTCGTATTCCTGACAGCAAACCCTTTCATTTGATATCCATATCATGTGGGTGGATTTCAAACAGCCAGTATGTCATCTTGAATTTGTAATGACGTTTCTTAGCTAGTCATATTATATTGTCATCAGAACTCAGAGCGTGGCAAAATTTCATCCTAATCGAAGACCGGGAAGTGGGTCAAATTAAGATTCCAAGATTTTCTTACATACAGTTACAAGGGAGGCGAATATAAGCGGGTTAATAAGAAACTAATTTCTTCCAGTACTACGAGAACAGATGGCTAATAAAAAAGTACTAGTGGACCCTCGGGTTTTATATTTCTGGTAAAGCTATAATATCAAGAAATAAACGCTTCGTATGTCAATCAGAAACATATGAGCCCTATATCAGTCTAAAGACTCTTGAAGCATTTATTGGCGCTACTGGAATTCAACGTCTTCCACAAAGTGACGTATTATATTTAGTACGTCATGGTTATCCAAAGAAATAAAAAGCAAATAAACTGAAAATTGAATAAATAGCAACTGGCGTGCTATTTATTTATTTTAGATTTATTTTAGATTAATTTAGATTTATTTTAGATTAATTCACTGAAGTAGGTACATAAATTATTTGAATCATTAAAGCATGGCATAGTATATAAATTCTATGATGAGCACTGACTGTTGGTTTGAATACCAAGTTATGATAGCAAAGCTGACCTCGGAGTAAAGACACAGTTAAGCCAACTATTCGATTGCTCTGAGCAATGGTACTCCTAAACCGTAAAGTACGAAATGACTAAACAATTGACGTATTTCAACGAAAATTCACACGGTTATTGGACATTTCAATGTAGAATTAACTTTTGACCACCACAATTTGTCGTGTCAAATGCCCATATTGGGTTTGACAGTTTGCATGGTTATTTTGCTGGCACATTTGATTTAGATAGACCAATATTCTCAGACGAAAGCCAGTTTGAAACCCTTGTAGATTTAAATTTAAGTTTACATCCTTACTTACTTTATCACAATTACTCCATACTTAGAGTAAAAAAAATATAATTTTAATTAATGTTGATACAGTAATTTTATAAATAGGAATTCTCTTTTATGATATTGTTTATTGTATTCTGGGAAAACGATTTGGAAATCTGTAATGTCTTCTTAGGTATTGTTTCTGTAAATATATAAATAAATATTGTACACTAACTCTATATTTAAATTTGAGCCGTTTGTCCAGTAGTTACACGCGGTTATAAATCGCCAGGTCCTGTTTTGGACTATGTAATAATTTAAAGTTTAAAATAAACATAATATATCGATATTAATTAATAAAAGTTGTTTTCAAATTTTCCAAACGTCAAAAACGCTGTCCATTTTGTGACGTCACAATGTTACTTGATGTACTAAGCGTCAAACTAATTGTTAACTTTTGTCAAATGTTCCGTTTGTAAGGGATTTGTTGTGGGCCGCCTGGCGTTTTGGCTCGTATTGTCAAAAACACATTTAAAAACTAAAATTTTCAAGTGATCACGTCTCAAAAAAATACGAAAAAAAAATTTCAATCTAGTAGAACGATAATGAATATTTTTTAAGACCATTTAAAAAAATGTCAACTAGCTATTAGTTTTTCTTTCTTCCAAGAAAATATCAGCAACCCGAAAGTTTGTGATGATGTACCTCCGCCTTGTAGTACCTTAAGTAGTAGGTCATTATCATTTCATCTGATATGCATATTTACAAAATCAGAATAATTTAAAAAAATACGTACACCAAAAGTACTTGAATAGTGTGGCGGATCTAATTATTATCAATAGGGATGATGACAGTTTTTGGAAAAATGTCACATTTAATGTAAGGAAGCTAAAACGATAAAAAAAATTTAATAGATTTTGAAATTTTATAATCTTATTTATTTTGCAAATATTCAGACAATCTTTGCTTTTTATGTATAAATTAGTTAACATTGACCATATTTAGCCGAATGTATCATAAAAATCAAAATATTCAAACCTAGTCATCATCCCCATTCCCTCAAATATCTACCCTTGCAGTGGACTACTAGAATTGAAATGAAACTCGAGGAGGTTGAACGGATTTATCTTATTTTGGTCTTGAAATGTTCGTGGATGTATAGGGAAGGTTTAAAAGGTGAGAAAAATTAGAATAAATCCAGGCAAAACCATAAAAAATAACCCTTTTCTATTTCCTATACAATCGTTATAGAGTCAATTATAGTTCTTAAGGGTAGGGGTAGGGAAGGGGAGGGGTAGGGTAGGTGTAGGGTAGGGATAGGGGAGGGGAGGGTAGGGGAGGGGAGGGATAGGGTTGGGGTAGGGGTAGGTTAGGGTAGGGGTGGGGTATAGTAGGGGTAGGGGTAGGGTAGGGGTAGGGAAAGGGAAGAATTGCACGTAAGTGAAAGAGAAGCTTGATCGGGTCCGCTAGTAATCGATAATTATTAAAAATCACGCGAACAAAGTGACTTAATAGTAAGGTAATAGCTAATTAAAGACTAAGAATAAATTATTGGCACTAATTAGTCACATAATTAGGCTAGATCACAATTTTATAAAGTACCAAATTGGCACTTTAAAAAGAGAAAAAAAAAATGTTCATGTTACCTTAAGATTGACTGAAGATGTGACAGCAGAACTTCAGTGTCCCTTGGTATCTTCAACAAGGCAGTGTATCATCATCGGATAAAAGCACCACCTATTTGCACAAAGTCCTCAACAAACACACGACCGGATTGTGTAACTGTCGCGAAGGAAGTGAACCGATTTAAGACCGAAGACGAATAAACAACAAAACTCAAAGATTACATCACGTACTATAGAATATTCAGCGCTACAGCGTTACCTACTTACGCCAAAGGGGGGACGATTTGAATTAATTTAAATCACAATAACAGAGCATTACAATGGTAATGTTTTCGGGTTACGTGCGGGGTTAAGTCACAAAATAGATCTTCGGTCTAGAACTGTGTGGATTTGTAAAGGTGTGATTATTATCTAGGAACGTGGAACGTTTGCGGAAAATGTTATCATGGTTTTCTATAGGAGCATCAGTATTGAGAGGAGTATAAACATATCGAAGATGGCATCGGTTATGCAAAAATCTATTATGATAAAAATAATGTTTTGTTCGCATAAACTATTGTTACAAATTGCGTGTATCTTAACATATTAACATGACAAACGATCGATTCCCGATAGATGGCACCGATCGATAGTTAAATGGAACAGTCGACGACGATCTACTTGGTGTTATTCTATTGGCAATAATTATCATAATGTACAATGTGGAGCAAATTTTCTTAACCAATTTTTTAGGGTTCCGTTGAAAGGAAAACTGGAACCCTTATAAGATAACATATAAATTTTGGAAACGCGTGGAGTTAATAAGTTGGAATTTAAGCCGTGTAAGTTGTGAAAAAATCAAACTTCTAATAAACAAAGTTAACTTGTTAAGGCTTAAGACTGCAATGAAATGTTTTCCTTACTTAGCTTAGGTCCGGAATAATTTATTGACGAACAGAATTTTGAACCACTTGAAGTAAGTTTTGATTGAAGAGCCCTCCAGAAGATATTAACATTCCCAAAATATTCAGTACGATATTATTTTTTTTTTCTTAATTTTCATTTTTTAAAATTACCTGAAATTTAATTTGAAATTTTGAAGGATTGTGACTTAAAAGACGTTTTTTCAAAAGAAGTTTTTTGAACACAATTCGTGATATCAATTTCTCCAGAAAGCCAATACAATCAATATACGACAGTACCAAGTGGAAACAGTGGAGAATGAACGAATGGCTCCCCAAACAGTTAAGACATCACAAATAAAAAGATCCGCACCGAAATTGAACTGCCGACAAAGGACTTATCATTCGCAAACACGTCCGGAAGGTAAACAGAACCAAAAAAAAAAAAAAAAGAAAACATAAAAACCGCTCCGCCGGCCCACCCACCCGCATGTTCGCACTTCCCAACGCATCTCACAACATCGCACTAATGTTCTCATAAAACAAACCATACACGCGAAATGTTTCGCTACATATAGGGAGGGGGGGGGGGCTTTCTATAGTAATAATAGGGGTAGTTGATTCATTTAAAATTTAATATAAACAATATTAATTTCGTATAATACCTACATGGAATAAGGGTCCGAAATATATCGATATCAATTCATTGAAATTAAGGATTTCATAGAAAACTTAATTAAAAAATTGTGTATCTAATCAATTTTTTCAAACGTACCATTCCATTTTGTAACGTCACGATGTCATTTTATTATATAACGTCACGTCTCAAAAAACATGTCACTTTTTCAATCTAGTAGAACGATAGTGATCAATTTAAGACAATTAAAAAAAGCGTCAAGTAGCATATTACACCGGCTACCACGCCCTTCAGACAGTGACAAAGCAATGCTGCTAAGAAGTATGGCAGTAGTAGGTACTTCTCCAGAAGAATTCTGTCACTAAAAGCTCTACTACTTCTAGAGTTTATGATAGCTAGTTAGAGATATTAAAGGAGGTACATTTTCCAAACGTCAAATACGCTGTCGTCCATTTTGTGACGTCACAATGTTACTAAATGTCAAACTAATTAAATTATCTAATATTTGTTATAGTGACGTCATGAAACGGTAGAAATATAGACCATCATGGCCGACAGGCGTTTTGGCTCGTATTGTCAAAAACATTTAAAAATTAAAATTTTCATGTGATCACGTCTCAAAAATATATGAAAAAAAAAATTTCAATGCAATAGAACTATAATGAATTAGTTACCCAAGGCCATTTAAAAAATTACTCAAACGTTGGAAGTGCACGCCCCAGACCGGATTCAAACCTACGCCCTCCGAATAGAAGGGTGGTCATATCTAGGGCGTAGGACGTATAAGAGACGTGTTAGCCCAGTGGAGGACACAATACGTAGCCGAAATTAACTAATTATCTCTTTCTCTCTCTACAGTGTAACACACGGTACATGGTAGTATACACTTGACAGGTGTTACAGAAGCCCGCATGTCAAGTCAATGGCGTATGCCGCTCACGTAGTGTAAGAAACATCCATTGACAAAGTAAGTGTAAGTAGATACTTCTTTTTAAACCGACTTCAAAAAGTGCCCATTCACCTACGTAACCCACTCGTATACGAAACGAAGCACGCTACTTTATGTCCATATTCCACCAAGAATAGGATCTACGCGGAAATAACCGAGTCACAACTAGTAATTATTTTAAGGAGCTTACACACACAGGCGCTGTTAGATTACTACAACATTCAAACCAATGGGGATGATTACTAGGTTTGAATATATTGATTTGTATGATACATTCGGGTAAATAAGGTCAATGTTAACTCATTTATACATAAAAAGCAAAGATTGTCTGGATATTTGCAAAATAAATAAGATCATAAAATTTTAAAATCCATTAAATTTTTTTTTATCGTAATTAGATGAAAATTCATACAGTTTTAGCTTCCTTACATTAAATGTGACATTTTTCAATAAATGAACTATAAACATAAACGCACAAATAACAAAGATTAAGAATTAGTAATTTTGTTTGAACGCCCATGCAAACCTAACGATCAGCGAGCCAACGACGTCACTAAATCGTGCCATTTTGTATGGAGCGTTTTTCAGGGATCCGCGGCAGCGCCGCAAATCTGACCCTTTAAATCCCTGTAGCTCCAAAAGTAATGATCGCAGATACCCTGTTACTTTTACAAAATTGCTTTGCTATTAGTATACTCTTAATTTGTATACAATTAAAAAAACTGTCATCATCCCTATTCATTCAATATGCCGTCCGAAAATAGAATATTCACCAATTATAAAAAAAAACTAGTTGAAAGTGAAACCGTGCGGTTAACTACAAATTAACTGGATGCGGGTAAACTGGATGGTTTCTACTGTTGTTCAGATGTACATCTTTATGAACGAGCATTGAATTTTAACGAGTAGTTTTATTCGAAAATATCTCTTTAGATTGTATCTTGTAAACTAGAAATTTAGTTGAAATAATACGTTCTACATACTCGTCATATGCACACCTGTCTTTTATATGTAATGCTTTGCGTAATCTATTTATACTAATACTAGCGGACGCCCGCGACTTCGTCTGCGTAAATTTCGATGTCAACTTTACTACTACCCCTACCCTACCCTACCCCTACCCTACCACTACCATAACCCTACCCAACCCCTACATCTACCCTACCACTACCCTAAACCCGGCCCTAAACCTACCCTGCCCCTACACTACCCCTACCCTACCACTACCCTACACCTACATTACTCCTTCCCTACCTGTACCCTACCCTACCCTGTAACTTCTCTATCTTACTCCTACCCTTAGCAAAATTGGTCCAGTCCTTCGAAAGTGGTGGTATGACCAAGAGAAATAGAGACTTCTATGCTAATAATATAAAGAGGTAAAGTTTGTGTGGTTGTAGGAGGTATTCTCTGGATCTACTGGACCGATTTGTAAAATTATTACCAATAGAAAGCTACGTTATTTGCGAGTGTCATAGGCTATGTTTGATCCCCATATTCACACGGGAACGGGAACTACGTAAATGAAAGCGACGGGCGTCATATAGCGGAATTTCTGCGTCTTTTAGAAATTTTGTATTATCTCCGAAACTATTTAACTAATTAACATACTGTAAAGGGCAAATCTTATCTCCATAATATCCTTGTAATTATTAAATAATTTATTTTAATAAGGATTAAAGTTTAGTTGTATAAATAATGACGTAAACCTAAGTATATAAAATTAATAATTTTTAAAACATAAAAGGTACTATATATGCTAATATATAGAAGATAGATATATGGTGTCGCGGACTTTTTTGTAGAACTTTTAAAGATACATAAAGTCTCCATACATTAATTTCAATTTTACACAATAGTTAAGGCAGCGCATGCGAATAAGTCTGTTTAAGAGGATTTTCAGTCCGACCTGTATGACAAAAACTGTGATAACTCGGCTAATATATATGATACCAATATAAAATATAGCCTATAGCACTCCCCGATAATGTAGCATTCTACTGGTGAAAGAATTTTTAAAATCGGACCAGTAGTTCCGAAGATTACCCCATTTAAAAAATGTGACAAACTTACAAACTTACAAACTTTACCTCTTTATAATATTAGTATAGATATAGATTATAAAGCTGAAGAGTTTGTTTGTTTGAACGCGCTAATCTCAGGAACTACTGGTCCGATTTGAAAAATTCTTTTAGTGTTAGATAGCCCATTTATCGAGGAAGGCTATAGGCTATATATTATCCCCGTATTCCTACAGGAACGGGAATCACGCGAATGAAACCGCGCGGCGTCAGCTAGTATACTAATATAAAGAAGTAAATTTTGTGAGTTTGTGATGTTGTATCTGTGGATCTACAAAGCTGATTTTGAAAATTCTTTTACCAATAGATAGCCACGTTATTTGTGAGTGTCATAGATATTACGTTACAACCAAAAAGAGCAGAGCATCAATGAAAAGTAAGGCAAAAACTGGAAAATAAATTTTCTTTTGAGAGCTGCCGTTGCGTGCGCTGCGTAATCGATTAAAGTTCATCTTAATGAGTAAACACAAAAAAAAAACCATACTAATATTATAAAGGGGTAAAGTTTGCGATGTTGGAGGGGGTAGGTAATCTCTGGATCTACAAACCAATTACGAAAAATCTTTTACTACAAGAAAACCACAATAATTGTGAGGGAACTTTGGCTAGTATTTAATACACTTTCTCAATACAATTAATATTTTTGTCATCCTTCATAATATTTTCGACTTGTAACTTGTTTGGCGAAGCTTTTACACTTTCTTGTCGTTGGTTAGTAGATAATCCTAAATGCAAAATGGTGCCGTAGACTTCGAGTCACAATGTTCCGATGACCCTCATTAACCCAACACATCCTGCGTTGACACAACTGAGTCAATAGCCACGACACTGCACGCAATGCCGACTCCGAGTACCTACTTTCATATCAGAGACATGCCTTTACTCTATACACATTACAATCCAATTGCCCTAATAAGTTTCTAAGCCTAAGGTTGCCTGGAAGAGATCGCTACTAAGCGATAAGGACGGCTTTTATATTCTTTTTATGTTTCTGTTTTGCTTGTTTTTTTTTTAATTAATGTGGTGTACAAATAAAGAGTATTAAATAAATTAATAAATTAAAATCCTAGAAACGAATTAGAAAAATAATCACAGTTCCACCATGCTCTAGAACCGTCAAAGTACTGTACAGAGAGTAAAAGATGTTGACTAATGTAGACACTCATTACAATGTTATTTTTAATTTTTTATTTTTATTTTTAGCACTAAGCGCACACACACAATCTCAAAGCACTAGGTACCTATCAGAAAGATGTTTTATATTTTCGATTGGAATTTCAATGTTCTATGTAAGAAGGTTTTGAAAAAGCAATGTGATGTAAGAAGTTCAAGAGTAAGACTTACTATTTTTTATAAATTATATTTATTTATTTATTTAGTAGTTATTATTGGTACTACACATAGAGGTATGTTTAAAGAACTACTTCTAGATTTTAGATTGAAAGTTTAGAGTATTCATTACTCTGATAAAACAGACGTGATAGCCCAGTGGATATGACCTTTGTCTTCGATTCGGAGGGCGTAGGTTCGAATCCGGTCCGGGGCATGCACCTCCGTTTCAGTTATGTGCATTTTAACAAATGAAATATCACGTGTCTTAAACCTAAGAATTTAGTTAATATTCTACGTGTGTGAAGTCTGCCAATCCGCATTGGCCAGCGAGGTGAACTATTTGCTTAACCCCTCTCATTCTGAGAAGTGACTCATGCTCGACAGTGAGCCGGATATGGGTTGTTGATGGTATAAAACGAGAGCCTATCTATAAGCAGCGGCGTGCACTTCATAGATGCATTAACGCAGTGCATACCCCGAGGATTCATTACGTACCTGTATTAGAGAAGGAATTTTCCGTTTTGTAAAATTTGTACCTATAGTGCATACCTTAGTTAGAAACCTTGTGCACACCGCTGTATATAAGCAGACATACCTATTATATGAAATGAAAATTAATGAAACATTGTCAGCCTATGCTCACACATAGCATAAGTATTATAAATACGGTGGCCAATTATAGAAGCTAGACCATAAATAACTAACTAGAGTTTATGGCTTATAAAGGTAGCACCACTTCAAGGTTTCAGGGGACTATATAATACATACTAGCTGATGCCGCGCGGTTTCACCCGCGTGGTTCCCGTTCCCGTGGGAATACCGGGATAATATATAGCCTATAGCCTTCCTCGATAAATGGGCTATCTAACACTGAAAGAATTTTTCAAATCGGAACAGTAGTTCCTGAGATTAGCGCGTTCAATCAAACAAACAAACAAACAAACTCTTCAGCTTTATTATATTAGTATAGATTAATGTCCAAGTATAAAATATTTTTTTTTGATATTATGAGATATCATGTCTTCAGTCGCCAATCTTAGCAACGTGGTAAACCTTGGTTTAACATTCTTAAATTTTAATATTTTACGATGGTTTTAGAGGTTGTATTAAGGTGTTTCTGAGGATCTTATTTGTGCCTAAAGTAAAAAACAATATTTAGGCGGAATTGCGTATAAAAACTTATATTAATCATATAATGCTAGCCACAAACTGTCAATTCTCACGTTTCTGTAGCACCCACGACTATAATTGATCGTGTGTTGGTCATTGCGTACATGACATGTATAGTATGCCGCGTGGGTACTGCCGTTTGCTTTTCAGAAACGTGAGAATAATTGACCGTTAATTGCGAACATAATGTACTATATTATATAACCAAATACATTGAGCATAGAAAATAAATAAAGGAACCTTGTAAGGAAAGCAGTGTGTTTACGCTTGTAGTCCACACCTCTGTCTACGCGCAACATACATCAACTTTTTTTTTTTTATTATTTACAAGTTAGCTCTTGACTACAATCTCACCTGATGGTAAGTGATGATGTAATCTAAGATGGAAGCGGACTATTTGTTAGGAGGAGGATGAATAAAATCCACACACCTATCGGTTCCTACGCGACATCGTACCGAACGCTAAATCGCTTGGCGGTACGTCTTTGTCGGTAGGGTGGTAACTAGCCACGGCCACAGCCTCCCATCGTTACACCTGCTTCATTACATAAATCATGGTAAAAAAAACAGTAACAAATAACCCTGAAAACTGCAATAACACATCAATAACAATCAAATCTTTCGCAACAAACAAAGAACGGTTCGAAAATCATAATACCAAAACAGTAACAATTTGCAAATGGCGATTTATCATCAAAGATACAACAACAAAGAAAAAAAAAAGAAATACATAAACCATCAGCTTAATGTTGGTCAATAGTTCGGTAAACAGTTTTGAATTTGAAATTCGGGGCAATTTATTTGCAAACGGGACGTATCAACAAAAAAAAACATGAGAGACGGTGACTTAGCCTACGTACCGTAAAGATAAAATTTTTATACAAATCGAATATGTTAAATAAACTAAGTCCAAAATTGAACTATTCGATCACTCCCCAAACTGAGACGAATTTAATGACAACCTATCATTAAGGCTGCAGATTAAAAGCCACTTAGTCAAATCTTCGTGATTTTCAAAAGCTGAAAAGACCATAAACTTTTGCTTTAACTATAGACATATAGATGGTAGGCAACAGAAGTTAGGATCGTGGCAACTTTGAAAAGTTGCTTATTTCAAGGGTAGTTTTTCCACGTATAAAACGCAATTTTTATATTTTTCTTATAATAAGAAATTGCCATCAGTTTCAGCTCAAAACCTGTGAGCCCCGGATCGTGAAGAAAACATCATACAAATTGGAAAAATAACGAAAAATAAGAAAATGTGCTGAAAAAAGCTTGTTCAAATTATAGTAAAACGATTTTGAGTTTTGAATACAAAATATCCACTTTGAAAGTGTAATTGTATTTTAAGGTTCGCATTAACATATAATACGGGTCACATCGATGTTTTTTGACCCTCGTCGCGGGTTGCGTCAGAGCTTTTATTAAAATGGCTGACCCGGGCAGTGCCACTATTACTGAGCAATTCTTTCTCTCTTCAACTCTCTTCTATACCACATTTTCTTGCATTCAATAGCAATTAGTTACTAATTGCCATGCGACTTTGGATCATTATGTGTATTTGGGTACCAGTCCTGTCCTGTTATAATATTTCCTTGGTACATGCAGCACAATGCTGAGCTGGATCCTTTTTCAAGGTTGTGCCAATTATGACATAGTGGTGTTCTGATGTTTAGACTAAGTGGTTTGAGTGTCAAGCACTACAATAGTGTGAAGAGGCTAAGTGTGGCACAATTTTTAAAATAAATGTTTTTTTTTCTTTCTTCTTTTGTTATAAAATAGGTATTTAGTTTTTTTTTGTTCAGAGAAATTTTTAGTAGCATGCCGGAGTCGGCACTGATATTTTTTTTATTTATTTATCTTATTTCCTTACGTCAATGGACCAAAGTTCTTAACTTATTCTACCGTACCGTAACGACGAAAACAAGAATTTGAAAAATTTTAATTGAATCGACCTGAGAATCGAACCCAGGACTCTGCAATAAAGCAATGCACATCTTGCAGGAAAACACTACACCATAGAAACCCTTTAAAAATCTTTAAGTACTTTATAAATATGAACATAACTGCATTTTTGTTCACTAAATGTTTAAAAATTTTATGTACATTAAATTTTTATTGCATTATAAGAGCCTAAAGATAAATTACTCAGCAACTAGGTAAAGTAGGTTTAATCTATCACAAAACTCGAGTAAGGGACAAACAAACAAATATTCTCGGAAACCAGCGGTACCTTTGTATACCACAAACAATTTAAAATAAACCTTAATATCGTGGATTACGGTATCAAATAAAATACCGACAGGTTTACCCGAGCGTCGTTCGTTGTAGTTTGAATATAGACTCTAATACCTTGTAACAGAGTTCAAATTGAAATCATATGCTGTTATGTATATAAAGTAATAGTCGAGTAAGCGGTGTTGTATGTCCGTTTAATTCTCACACCATTTTTGCTATTTGTAGAATTTTATATCTTTCACACATTCTGGTATGAATTTTGTGTGGATTGCATTAACGTGGTATTCAATTGATAAGCTCATCAGTGTAGTAACTAGACATTATGAAACATTTTAGATTGAAATCCTACATAATATAACATTTCATGTAAAACTTGCGGACCCGGTCAAGCTTCGATTGACACATTCCCTACCCCTATTCTATTATACTCCCACCCTACATCTACCCTACCCTACTCCTACCCCTTTTAGTCACAAATAGTCTGCATACCAAATTTTAGCTTTCTACCTTGAATATTGCGGAATGCTCAATACAAACTCCCTACCCCCATTTTATGGAAGAGGAGGGTCACAAAGGGACAAAAAGTAGCCCATGCCACTAATATTAGTATGGATAATACTAATGCGAAAACATATTATAAGAAAGTTATCAGATTTCATAGAGTCAACTCTAAGGCAGGGCAGTGTATTACCGAATACTCTCCAACTCTATCTTAAAGTAGACTATCACAGCATAGACTACTTTAAGATAGAGTTGGAGTTGGAGATGGCTACTTACTGGCTACTATCAGAAAACTAGCTTAACAATAATGGTCTAATTAGTTGCAAATCAAAGAAACGCCCAAACCATTCATTGTGAATAACGCTAGCCACTCACTATCCAATAAGTCCACGTGCCTGCAGCCTTAACGACAGGGCATCCTGTAAAACTGATCGTTAGTTGGTCGCGATGCGCTGCAGGCACGTGGAATTATTGGATGGTGAGTGGCTAGCATAATATAGGGTTTGATACTAAGGAAGGAAATACTAGAGACTAAGGATTCACACAGAACGCTATACGCTACGATAGTTAGTTTACTTAGCTTACAGTGGAATTCATAGACGTCGCAGGGGCACCCCCAGGGGGCCATTCACACTCTGAGTGTCGAATTCTCAAACGGTGAACGATCCCCTGGGGGCGTCCCCTCAACGTCTATGAATTGCACTGTTAGTGTACTTTCAAGGGATTTTCAAAATATTAAATTTCATTTTGTTCGATCCGAATAATCACACATTAGCATCACTGGGCTTCGGAAAATCGATTTTTTACTGTAAGTTCCCACAGATAAAACATTAGGTACTTTACCTATACATTTAATTATTGTCACGATGAAATATATAAAATGCGACACTTAACATTATCTACCCTTCTGGCGAAACGTGACGCGCCGATAATAAAGGCGGTATCGGTGTGAAAAAAATAAATAAAACAAAATGGCGTATGCAAATGGCGGCGCATTTGGCGGGAAATGAAATTGATAGTGACGCTTTATTGAGTAACGTATTGATTAGGTGTAACGCTTTATTACCTCGAATTATTTATTAATATGTATGTTTGTTACGACAAATCAGTCAAATTAAATTTTGATTAAAACTTTCCTATAACACCTCGTTGGTGAAGCGATTATGGCTGTAAATGCGCTGCCTGCTACGAGGTGTGATTAACGATTTTTTACTACTAGACATAGTACTATCATAATAGTAAGAAAACGTAACACATCGTGTCTACAAAATCGCCGCAAAAATCTAAGCTAAGCACTAAGATGCACAAATGTACAATTTTGTGTTAACTTACATTATATATTTATGTACTTACTAGCGGACGCCCGCGACTTTGTCCGCCCTATGACCTCCTTATTCCGGCCCTATCCTCACACCTCACCTCAATTATCAGCTATATTATCAGCTAACAGGACACCTCAATTATAAGCTACCTCTCTGCCAAAATGTCTTTTTTGCACGTCAAACGGTTTTAGAGATTTCGTGATGAATGTTTCGCATTTATATTTAAGATATAGTTATTAAAAGTTGTTACTAACCAGCTGTCTTTTTTACTATTGCTTACTAAATAGTTATACAATTTAATAGCCACAATGTCCTACAAATTGCGTGGTACGTTATCTCGTTTCGATGCTCAGAAATTTTCATTTCCTGGTAAGTTAGCTACCAGAATCAAAAATTTTCGTAAATAAAAAAGTTGATCGTCTCATCGAGATGAAGCTACTCACGATAAATTAACCCAGATAAACCTACCGACCCATACATGGGTTCGTAAGAATAAAAAAATCTACCGTCAATATTTAATGTATTTAAACCAAGTTACACATTTTTTTAGAATCTTTAGTAGATACCTGTTAATTGTAGTGACAAATAACGCAGTGAATTAATTATTTTCTTGTTGTTTCACGTGATTGAATATATGTTTATTGGATATTGTAAAAAATGTCTTCAAAAAGGTAAGTTTATAATATACTAATTGTTATAATTTTAAAAATATAGAAGTAAAAATAGAAACTAAGTAACATTTCAGTATGTATGTTGAAAATAAAATAATGAAAACCTAACTTTTTGTCACTTTTATATGGCCGCAAATTTTATGAACCCATGTATGGGTCTGTCGGCACAACCATAATACATTGAAAGTTTTGACTGAATATTTTGTTTTTTCCTGTTTTAGATCAAAACCTTTATCAGTACACGAAATTTTGAACGAGTTAGAGAATGATGATAGCCCGGTCCCAGAATGCATAACATTTGAACTACCAGATAACGCTAATACTGCGGTTACTGATGAAGATTCAGGAGAAGAGGATAATATTGTTATACATAACCTGCCTGGTTCAATTTTACGTGCACCTGCTGAAGCTATTTATGCCAATCAGACTGATTCTGAATCGGAGAGTGAAGATGAGATTTCTTTGGCTAGTTTACAAAAAAGATCTCGCATTGAACAGCCGCTTCAACAGCCAAGGCCATCTACATCTGCCGAACTAGAAGATACAGTAATTCGTCCTCCATCAGTGCAAAACAAAACGTACGAATGGAGGAATCGACATCGACCAAATGATTTTCCTAATTTCCAGCCCTTAGAAGGCCCCAGAAATATGTTACGTTCTCCGATAAACTATTTTGACGATTCAATGACGAAGTTATAAATATGCTTGTGGAATATACCAATTTGTATGCTTCTCAAAAAAACAAACCAGGCAATGTAACTACCAGTGAAATGAAATCTTTTATGGGAATATTACTTTATAGTTTGCTTGCCAAGACGTCGACTGTATTAGGAAAACTCGTCCGATTGTGAATTTTCTCTAGTGAACCAATCTCTATCTCGTGACAGATTTACATACATCATGAACCATTTGCACTGTTGTGACAACTCATTGATTCTGACCGAAAGTGATAAATATGCTAAAATGCGGTCTTTATTTAGCTTGCTAAACGCTGTTTTTCAAGAAAATGCACCCGTTGAAGAGATGCATAGTATTGACGAGGCTATGATTCCTTACTACGGCGGTCACAGTTGTAAACAGTTCATCAGGGGTAAGCCAATGAGATGGAGATACAAATATTGGATTGGGGCTACTCGTTTAGGGTATGTAATTTGGTTTGATCCTTACCAAGGGCAGTCCACACAACTACCAGCTGTTTACAAGAAATTTGGACTTGGTGGCAGTGTAATACTACATTATGCAAATACTCTTCAAAGCATGTACCCTAACAATACTTTTCATCTTTTCTTTGATAATTATTTCACATCTATCCCTCTTTTCGTTTTCAACTGAAAAATAGAAACTTGAAAGCAACCGGTACAGTTCGTGAAAATCGAGTGTCCAAGTGCCCCTTGCCATCCAACCAGGCATTGAAATGTATGTATGTAAAAATGTATGAAATTGAATGTAAAAGAAACTGCAATTATATTTGCGTGAAGTGTATACGTATATACGTTTGCATCCTAAAGAGTGTTTTCTTAGTTACAATTCAGAATAAAATTGTCGCAAAAACTTAAATCTAACTAAAACAATAATAAATAATACTTTTATGCAATAAAATGTATTTTATTTATGCCTCCATACGTTGTTCAACACTTAATAGTAAATAGTATATGTTTTGCCGACCGACCCATATATGGGATATCATTTTCCAGCTTTTCCGAGGGACACTAATTTTTTTTATTATTTTTCCTGAAATACTGAGGCAATAATTAAAAATATATAAAAAAATCGCAACTTTCTAAGACAAAAATAGTTTCAGGCTTATCTGGGTTAACTTGTTAATAATCAGGTGTAAAAAATGTTCTACGGATCCCTGACTATAAATGTAACAATTAATAATAACTTATTATTTAACAGTTTATCATCCTTGTCTGCAGGAAAGTCAAGATTCCTTCTATGAAAAATTCTTTGTCATTGACATCACAACTCTACATTGTGACACTAGGGCTGAAAGTAAACCGTTTAACGGTCGGCGTTAGATTTTACGTCAGCTTTAGACGCGCCCTAAGAGATAAGAGATAACATATAACGGGTCACAGCACATTAGTTTCCCGCCGTTTCCACCGTCACCTGTTATCTATGGTAGGTGTAAACTCTATGCTCTATTTGTTCTTTCTAATTGCACTCGGAATTCGTGAAGCGTGAGCCGGCAAGTGATAATGGTTTGGAAGTACTTTTTAAAAGGCGCCGAGGTCGTAGTGTTGAGCTATGTACAAATATCGATAGTTATTTTTCTTTTCTTAACTTTATTATATTAAAATATTGTAGCTCGCGTTTACATATTAGTAAATAAATGGTGCAAATTTTAAAACAAAAATTTATTTTCAGTCGGTTTTTACCGTTTTAGTGAAAATGTCTTTTATGAGAGCGAACATTTCTCCTGTCAACCAATTTTTATCAAAACAATCTTCTTCTTGTTATAAGTTTTTATGGAAATTATTGTAAGATCGACGTCATCAGCAGTAGTCATAATTTGTTAAGTTATATAAAGCTTCAATTTTTGTAATGACAATTGTCAAATTCAGTAAACTTACTTTACGACTGATACTAAACCTGCTTATGCGGGTTACTTGCAATTTTAGCTGTACAGTGGAACTGTTCAATGAAATCGCCTGCAATAACTGTATAGTTTTTCTAAAGATTTTGGTAAATGTTGACACTTTTAACCACTACAGATCTTCAGTTTTTAAAATTGCGCGGTTTTAATCATAAGAAAAAGCTTTTGTCTACACACGGACGTTTTAAAACTTAACAGTTAAAACTGCAGGTCCCGCATTAGACGACAAGAGTGGCCGCTCCGTTAGAGATATCGACTATCGATATCCACGCCGTTCATTAAGGCTAAGATCGCACCACTAGCGGCGCTCTTGCGATAAATAGGTTCGAATCGTTAATTAGTGGCTGAATATGCATGAAGGTTTCACTCGCGATTGTTCGGCCTGACAAAGTTATACTTTAAAATATTGCAGCCGCGACTCACGTACGGAATGTGTAATACGTACATTTTACTTAAAATACAAGCCGACGCCCCGCGGTGTCAACCGCGTATTTCCCGTTCCCAATAAAATTTTAATACCTAATACAAATATAATATTAATAATAATTATTAATATTTGGTACAGAGCGATTAAGTAGAAATATGATACACATATGAATTCCAGTGACCCAAACGCATAGGTGTGACGTGAATAGACGAAATCTGATGTGGTCAGTTTTGGGGAGCAATCATTATCATCATTATCAACCCATATTCAGCTCACTGCTGAGAACGAGTCTTCTCTCAGAATGAGAGTGGTTAGGCCAATAGATAATAAGGAAAGGAAAAAGAGGAGTTATTATTTAGTCCTCCACGCTGGCCCAATGCGGATTTGTAGACCTCACACACGCAGAGAATAGAGAAAATTCAGTGATATTTAATTTCTTAAAATGCACAAAACTGAAAAGTTGGAGGTGCATGCCCCGGACCGGATTCGAACCCATACCCTCCGGAAACGGAGGCGTCATATTCACTTGGGAGCAATATGGGACATTAAAAATGCTAATAATATTGTTATTGCTAACTAACAAATACTTAAAAGATTACGAAAAATCCTATAAGAAGTCAATGATCTTCAAATAACATGGTAAATCAGTCAGTATTGTGCGTACCAACTTAAATTACGGAACCCTCTTCACGCGAGATTAACTCGCACTTGACCCATTTCATTTTTTTATAATTTATTTCTACTATTGTCTCTATGTTTTCCTTATAAATACAATAAATAAACAGATATGCAAGCAAGTATTGTGATTTGTGACGAGTACCATTGGAATAGGTAAATCAATTCAATTACGAACCTCTAGCGCGGTAATACTGCATTATAACCAACTGCCTGTAGACACGCGAGACCATTGTCTAGAGTTATAGAAAAAAAGAGGGACACATTTAATTGTCTATGCTCGGCAAGATGGTGATTGGTTACGCGTCATTTTTGTATTCTCAACTTTTTTCTGTAATAAATAAAATAATCTGTATAACCTGAGTTTTTCGTCAACTATTTTTAGCAGCTACGGAAGAATACACTCTGGGTGTCATACAACTTTTTAACTAAGCCTTTCTTTTTTTCTTTCGCTCGTAAATGCTTTCACGCATCGCTGTTTTAGCCCGGTCCGGGGCATGCACCTCTAACTTTTCAGTTATGTTTATAAGTCCGCGGGTAAAGGAATCGAGGAGTTAAGGCAAAAGCCTCTCTCTCCTCCACTAGCCCTCTAGGTGTAGCTAAACCATCCATAATTTACTACGAGTACCTACCATACTGTGGTAGTGAAAGTGTCTCAAACGGTGATGGAAAAACATTTTCAAAAATTTTCTTGATTCTCTAGGTATGTGAAGTTTGCTAGTTCGCATTATGCCAGCGTGGTGGACTATTAGCCTAACCTCTCACTAATAGCCTAGACTCGTACTCAACAGTAAGTCAAACATGGGTTGTTAATGACGACGACTGTGTTAGTAACTTATACTTTTAAACCTGCTTATACATCTACCTAGAAAATAATTATTATTACGATCCATCAGTGGTGTTGTATCAGGTGCTATCATTGTATTTCTATACAGCTGATCAAACTGCGTGCAACATTCTAATTGAGCCCTTGTGTTTATCAACTTAGAGCATTAAATGGCTTGCATTGAAAATCCCAGCCGTTGCTACGGTTTGTACAAACATAATTTTCATATTTTTTGGATGGGTCACACTTACTGCAGGCTGCGTGCATGAGAGAGAAAAAGAAGAGACGAAGAACAAAGATGTGATGTTTAGTGTATTGACAAAATGAGTGTAAAAGGAGCAGACAATAACTCTTATGATATCGCTTAAGAAAGTCTTGCATTGATTCGTCTAAATCTTTTATTTTGTATTTAGAATATAGATGATACATTGATCAAAAATATGTCTCGCACTGCCGCTTTTAATAATCTAAGAGAGGATATTTAGTCTTTTCTCCGTCATAATTTCCAAAAAAAAATTACAAAATCTTTTTTTTTTCTACGTAACACGTTGTATCACACTAGTAGTCTCGCCTGTGCAAAACCAAGGCGGGACGTTAGTACATAATATTAACCTTGATTTTATGTGCGTGAATGACGCTGTTTTTAATATTTAATGCATAATAAAAATCTTTATTGTGTTTCGCGAACTTCTTTGTTACAAAGTTCAGTAGATGAAATCTTTAACTTCAGAAACATTTAATACTCAAGATACGACAGTATATGAGTATAATTTTCAAGTTGGTATGGAGGTTATTGGTCGTTTTAGGTAAGAATTTAAGTACAATATTATTAGCAATAATTTCCAAGTTAATGATGTATAAAATGAACATTTTAGGACCAAAAATAGTTCCTTGCAGAACACCACGTCCAAAGGTAAGGCGGCGTCATTTAATACTGTAAATATGAGGAGTAGTTAAAATAACAATGCAGTATTTGCACACGAGCTATCGCGCCTTGACATCGTTGTACTAGCACGCAGGTTGTAATCCACATTACGACCAAATTCTAAATACTATAGTACTTTTTTATATTGGCCGTGATACCCTAGTGGATAGATTCGGAGTGCGTAGGTTCGAATCCGGTCCGGGGCATGACGACCACCTCAAACTTTTCGGCTATGTACATTTTAAATTTAATTTCTAATGTCTGAAACGGTGAAGGACAAACATACTGAGGAAACCTGCTGAAAGCTGAGAATTTTCTAAATTCTCTAATAAAGTCTGCCAATCCGCATTGAGCGAGCGTGGTGGACTATTTGCCTAACCGCTCTCATTCTGAGAAGAGACTCGACCTCAAAAGTGAGCCGAATATGGGTATTTACTGTTAATGATGATCATGTTGATAGTGTTTTTTTGGATTTTAAAGTGAAACCGCTTTAGCGAGCGTTAAGAAATTTTGTTATAGAAAATCTTTTAGGGTTAACATTAGTTCTAAGGGGTATACTCGTTGGTAACAATGCCTTATTATATATATACGCTTATGTTATCAAACATAACATGTGTATAATAGTAGTCAGGGGTACATAAAATTTGTATTGGTGCTGCATTAACCTTTTTGTCAGTAGCAGAAATTTAATTAAAAACCCCTGCTCCTTAATTAAACACAAGCAGAGGCATATGCCCTTAATTAACGGCTGATAATATGATGATGATGATGATCTATTGAGCAGCTAAAGCTCTTCTTTACGGTTAACCTGCGAAAGCCCTGCCAAAGGGCGAGCGGCATGAAAATCGAAAGCCAAAAATATTAATATCTACGCATGAGATATTTTATCTTGCGTAAAAAGTCAGCCAAAAAGTAACGTGGAGCGGCGCTAATAGCATATTTAGCTCTAGGGGAAAATCTATTTATTTTTTTCATACTGCCAAAAAACTCGACGCTTTTAGTTCAACTTCCAATAATGATATTCATCAGTCAGCTTATTTTAACGGCCCACTATAGGGCCAGGCCTTGATATGGATCTTAGAGCCACCACGCTGCTTCAGTGTGGGTTGGCGGGTGTTAAATTATTTAACGAGCATTATCAGATATTAGTAAGTGTTCTCCGAGGCACGAGGGGCTGAGAATTTTTACTGAAAATTCCTTAAAAAAAAGAAAAGCTCAGTATTTCATAGACCCAAGACTCGAGTACAGGACCTCATGAAGTTTTTTTCTTTCTATAATTGGAAGCCGAAGAAACACGAAGCGACTATACAAAGCGCCAGCGCTCCTGGCATTCAGAAATTGCATCATACAAAAATTAATTTAATTTCATCCCATACCCTTTAACATTATGAATACTTGCACAATCCCTAGCGCTAAAATTATTACATGGTCCCGCGTGCCAGGAGCATTGGCGTACGCCTACTTTTCACGGGACGAACCGTAAAAGTGATGTCACGACCAACTACAAAAGAACGTGACTCAAGTCAAAGTAAGAATAAGTGAAAAATAAACAAGCAAAGAAAAAGAAGTATCCCTTACTTAACCTGTGCAACCTCGCAGCGTTGCTAATCAAAAACAAATACGCTCTAAAAAGAAAATAAAAAAATGGCGTACATAAAAAAATGTAGGACTCACCCAAAATTCATGCGGATATCCTACCGAACGAAGCCGACAGTTTTGAACTAAACGACACTTGATAATTTGGTAATATATAGTGAACTTGTCAGCGTAGTATACGTCCGCACGCCGTCACGTCTGCGGATCAACTGAGCGTTAAGGCGGCGCTTGCGCGGTGCGCGCGTGGTTTTACACGCCTTCACGCACACATGGACGCGTTCAATGTGTGTGCGTAAAAAAGCCTTCATGAAAATGCAATGCGGACAAAGGTGCAAGACCACGATGTTTTATGGACATTCAATACTTCAGTAGCGGCAATATTTTGAAACTGTTTTGTTCTTTCGAATAAGTAAGATTTTTTATTTGGAATCGGAACACTTTTGATGTTATACAGCTATATTACAAATACTGGTATTCTATAGTTTAGTTTCGCAAATATGACTTTACCTTAAATCTTTATTTACAATTTACATAGAAGTCTAAAGCGTGTAACTATAATCCTAAATTTTGAAAAACAAAAATTCTGATGCGTAATAAATCCTATTTTTATTTTACATTTAAATTAAATAAAATACTAAAACACAATGCCGCTAATGCAAACATGGGTCCAATTGTACCCAAAACCGCACCAAGCAACGCGCGTAACATTCTTTGAAAATTAAATAGATATAAATAAATGTATTATTATCCTTTATTAATTGTATTTATTATACATAAAGCTATTATAGATGCTCGTAATACCAGGACGCATTCAATGCATGAAATTTACATACAAACATACACATAATATAAACCGTCGTAACCTCTGCACTTTTGTATAATTTAATGATATTTTTATAGAGGAAGCCCGATAATGTTATACAATACGGCACGTTACCACTTACCGCCACGGGAACTGGGGTCCCGACCTAACCTCCTGCCTTTCTTACAGCAGTATCAACCAGCACCTAAACCCCAATAGCACCGCGGTTAAGAAGCCGAAAATATCCTACAGGGTTCAAACTACGTCCGTTATACTATTGACGTAAATACCCAAAAAGCTTTCGGAATATTGATAATTATGTTTAATAGATATACAGGGTGCTCGGGAGTATTTCCCATAACTTCAAGGCGTTGATGAGTCCATTTATAGGAGCCGAACTGCATAACTAATATTTTTTTAACTAAAAGGAAAACTTTTTATGTTTTCATATAAAGTAGTTCAAATAATTGAGACTATATGTAACACACGCCTTTATCTATCCTTGCTTTTTAAAATACGTCAAACTTGGCTACGTCATAATTAAAAGGATGCATAAACGGGCCACAATTTAAAATCTATTTACAAAAGAAATATTTTTCTCCGAACTCTGAAAATATTAACTTTAGAACCCCTTAGACAGTTTTAATTAATTTTCCTTATAAAACATAACTTAAAGAGTTATGGGAAATACTCCTGAGCACTCTATATAAAAGCGAAATCACGAATAATCACGAAATATCGAATACCTCTTGACGTCCAAAGATGAAATTTGCACACATTTTAAGATCTATTTAAAAAAGAAATATTATTTACTCCGAAAATATTAATTTTAGAACACATGTTCCTTGAACATTTTTAATTAATTTTCGGTAAAGAATATAACCCCAGAGTTCTGAAAAATACTCCCGAGCAACCTGTATAATGATGATTAGGTATTCGTATCTATACTAATATATTGTAAAGAGAAAAGAATTTATTGTTTGTTTGTTTGCATTATTTGTTTGTTTGACTCTGAAACTACTGAACCGATTTGAAAAATCCTTTCACTGTTGCAAAAGCTAAACTTTTTCCGAGTGTTATAGGCTATATTTTATCCCCGTATTCCTACGGGAACGGGACCCACGCGGACGAAACCGCGCGGCGTCTGCAAGTAGTAAATATTTGTTCTGTAACAATATATTTTTTGAAGTTTGCTTTTAATTATTAATAGTTATATCAATGTTAATGAATAATTAGTGAAGACACTGCAGACACAATAGCAGAAATAGATTGAATTTTGGAGAAAATAGAAAAGAAAAATCTTGAAAAGTTTGATAATTTACAATTCAACAGTTGTCAGTAGGCTTAGGATCCCCTTCTCGACATAACCCCTGAAGAAAAAAGACATTGTCGACCAATAACGGCTAATGCTCCACAATATTTTTTTCTATTCACGAGAAGTGTCATTGATGAATGGATCTACAGGTCCTAGATATGAAATATTCATGGTTTTCTATTAAATAAATGGCAATAGCATGAATTAAAAAAAATCTGCTAATTAAACAGGAAGGATTTCAAGATCTTGTAGTGGAGTTCTCATATTTTCTATACGTTTTTGTATCCACTATAAATTAACTAAATAATTATAGTGACAGTTATATAATCTAGAAAAATGTATTTTTGGAACAGTAATTAGAAATTATGTTTGTTTTCGTTAAATTATACATGTAGTTAAATTAAAATGTTTTCTAACATATTATTTTTTTGCTCAATTTTGTGGTAATATTTAATTTTACTTGCATGTGACTTTTGAAAAATCTTGAGAAGATTGATAATTTACAATTCAACAATTGTCAGTAGGCTTACAGGATGCACTCCGCGACATACTCGTATGCCCTGAAGAAAAAAACATTATTGACCAATAACAGCGGAAACGAAAACATCGTTTTACCGCTATTGGTCCACAATATTTTTTTCTCTTCACAACATATATCGCTAGACCTACAGATCCAAGATATAAAATATTTTTGCTTTTTATTGTAAAAATAAAGTATGTAATTAATCGATAAATCGTCCAATTTCAAACAACTATTCTATTGGTTGCAAAAAATGAATAATGAAATTCAACATACCACCGCCGGCAAGGAGCCACCACTAAACAAAGCCACGAGCCTGTTATCAATCGCTTTTATATACTCTTATCAGTCCCTTTTGAGATCGATCAATATATTTATCTCCATACACCCAGCAGATACCGGTTTGTTCCAACAACTTACAGTTTACTACATATTAAAACTTTACTATATGAAAAAGCTTTGTCGACCACTGGCGCAGTTGCTAAAGCTGTGGTTTTCAAAAAAGGTCCTGGGTTCGTTTTTAGATCGAGATGAATGTGTTGCACTGCTGTGCTCTAAAAAAATACTGTATTCATAAAAACATCAGCAATTTTTGAGAAATTGCAGTTTTTTTTAGGGTTCCGTAGTTATAACCCTTATAGTTTCGCCATATCCGTCGGTCTGTCCGTCCGTCCGTCTGTCCGCGGTTAAGCGCAGGCTATTAATACTAGAAAGCTATAAATTAGCATGAGTAGGTATATTAAAAACTAGCTGACGCCGCGCGGTTTTACCCTCGTGGTTCCAGGTCCCGTAGGAATACGGGGATAATATATAGCCTATAGCCTTCCTCAATAAATGGGCTATCTAACACTAAAAGAATTTTTCAAATCAGACCAGTAGTTTCTAAGATTAGGGCTTTCAACCAAACAAACAAACAAACTCTTCAGCTTTATGATATTAGTATAGTGAATAAACTCGTACAATAAAATCTTGAAAAATATTTTTTTAGGGTACCAAATGTAGTGGGGTTGATTTTTTTTTACTCGTTTATTTCATAGTATGGGGTTTCTTTGAAAGTTGTGATGGGTCTTCTAGCAACATATTTCGATTAAGGGATCCGTTTGTAAAAAATTAAGTTTTTAAGAGCTAATTTTTGTTAGTTTAGTGTCCCAACCCTCTACCGGCTAAACGGTTGTTTATGGATAAGTGAAAAATTCACGAGAGTAGAATATACAGGCTGTCCCGTAAATATACACAGTACTTACTCTACAGGATGATAGCTAACATCAATGCCTACTAAAATAACGCAATATTTGTTAGCCGGCACAAAATTTGTTACACTGCGCGTGGCTCGACACGCACTTGGCCGGTTTTTTCTTTTTGTTTGGTTTTTTAGTCAAAAGTTATTATTTTCGATATATTAATAGCTAGCAGACGCAGCTCGGTTTCACCTACATAGTTCCCGTTCCGTGGGAATACTTATTATAATTGAGGGTAGGGTAAGGGTAAAAAAAATAGTTGGGTTGAAATTTTACATCGACTTGCGGACGAAGTCGCGGGCGTCTACTATTATATAATTATAGTTTAATGTATTATACTTTTTTTTTCGAAAAATTATAATTTTGTGATTATTTTCGTTGGATTTGAGCCGCAAGGCAAATTTCCATAATTAGACATCATTTTTTTTTTATTTTCTTTTGCCCAATTTTGGGAAATGGGAAATTTCAAAAGTCTATAAGAAGAATGTTTGAGAACCTCTGCTTTAGACGCAAACACTGCGATTGTATTTAGCACAAGAAATTAGCATGATAGCAAATAGGTCAAATAAGTCACCGGATGAGCTTTGTTACCAAGATACCTATTTATGATAAAAAATTTAAATAAATATAATAGTTTATTAAATATCTATTGTCAAACACGCGTTACACATTGAATATGATCTTTGACACAACTATTCATCAGCTCCCCAGATTTTATCGACTAAAGAAACTAAATTATACAAAAACACTATACCTTTTCAAAAGACGTACATTTTCAAAAGGTATCCGATACCAATCAATACGAAGTTACTTTTAACTATTTCACAATATTAACATAATAGTTTGAACTCATTAATATTTAGTATTTCCTGTCCCGGTTTTTTTAGTAAAAATTATTATTCGGATAGATAAGTTGCCTGCGACTTCGTTCGTATAATTATGACCTCCGTGGCGCAGTGGTATTCGGAATTTACAAGACGGAGATCCTGGGTTAGATCCTCGGCTAGGCCGATTGAGGTTCTCTTAATTGGTCCAGGTCTAGCTGGTGGGAGGTATCGGCCGTGGCCTAGTTACCACCCTATCGGCAAAGGCGTCGATGTCATGTAGAAACCGAAAAGGGTTTGAACATTCACCCTTCTTCTAACAAGTTAACCCGCTTCCATCTTAGATTGCATCATCACTTAATATCAGGTGAGAATACAAGGGTTAACTTATAAAAAATAATCTTGTTCAATTCGTGTTTAGGTCCAGTAATGAGGATGTCCGGCTACAGATAGTCCTGGGTTTGAGGTGGGACTGTATAAGAATATTGGGGATTTCTTTATTCTGAAAAATTTTCTGTAGCAGCCCGTAATTGTGAAGTAGCTGGTCTTACATCCACCATGCTTTGAGAAGTATTATAAGTAGTCGGTTACATTCCTTGTCATTAAGACCTCATTCGCTCGAGAGCTTTTTTAACGCACGTCAAATAAGCTTTCAATTACAACAAATGCATTCCCAAGTATATTATTTTACCACGACAGCGTTTTTAAAACACGTCTCTTTTTGCTGTATTGTTGTGTTGCATTTTAAATTGTGGGCGTTGGAAATAGACCTTCGTTTAACTTCATGCTATATTTTTTGAACGCTTTTTAACGTCCGTTAAAAAAACTCTCGTGCGAATGAGGACCTATATCCTGATTGACTAACTACTTGGAGCAATTTGAGCTCGTACCACCGTCACATTTTTACCAGCGCACTACAATTAGATACCGGGTAGGTTTCCATCCCTATATCAACGTACCTAGAACACGTACGAAGCGATTTACTTCTTCGTTTCTTATACGCATGACTAGTGTATGGAACTCTCTCTCGAATTAGAGTTTCCTTCTTGCAACCTGGGCGTCTTTAAGATGAGAGTGAATAAGCATCTTCTAGACAAGCGCGTTCTTAGGCCACATCTACACTTACCATCAAGTGACACCGTGGTCAAGCGCGGGATTATTCCATATACCTATATGAAAAAAACTTAGTTACATGGAACTTAGATCCACCTCACTGCTCCAACGTTTGGGCTAATTGCTTAATCTGCATTATCACACTAACACCTTCAACATAATATATAGCCTATAAGGATAATATATAGCCTATAATCTTCCTCGATAAATGGGCTATCTAACACTGAAAGAATTTTTCAAATCGGACCAGTAGTTTCTAAGATTAGAGCGTTCAACCAAACAAACAAACAAACAAACTCTTCAGCTTTATAATATTAGTATAGATGTGAATAAACTCGTTCAACAGTATTAAAGTGGCGTGGTGGATCTAAACATATGAATGAATAGGCATCTTTTAGGCAAGCGCGTTCCACCTTAGGCCATATCAACACTTACCATCAGGTGAGATCACGGTCAAGTGCGAGCTTAACCAATATAAAAAAAAGCTCCAGATCCCCTATTGGAGATGAGGCTTATCTTATTCTGTATGTCGATAATTTTCGTCACCAAATAGTGACAAGACTGCTTAATTTAAATACCTAGATCACAGATAACTTTAAATAAAAGTCAAAGTCAACATTCTTTTATTTCAATTAGGCTTAGTTTACAAGCACCTTTGAAACGTCAAGTTAAAAAAGTCCAAGAACTTAAAATTAAAGTTAATTTATTAGGAGTGACATTACTTTGGGCCACCCACACGTCATTTAAAATTCTAGTCTCCTTAATTACTAATTTGTATAATTATCGTTTAAAACTACTATTTAATTTAGTAGGTAATTACTAACCTGCCTGTTGTCTAAAATAAAACTAATAAATTATTTCAGGAACTTTAGAGAAATCAAAATGTATACTTCTATATCTATATTAATATTATAAAGAGGTAAAGTTTGTAAGTTTGTAACATTCTTTGTAAGGGGTAATCTTCGGAACTACTAATCCGATTTCTATAGGCTATATTTTATATTGGTATTATATATATTAGCAGTTCACATTATTATATATATTATCACAGTTATAAACCGACTTCAAAAAAAGAAGGAGGTTATCAATTCGACGGAATCTTTTTTTTAGACCTTCAATCTCGTTCATTATCATTTACATCTGAAAGTTTTCGTTACAGAATCAAAACTCATCAGCCGCCTACCAGAAATGCATTGGAGAATGATGATGATGATCTGATGGTGGAGGTGGGCCAAAGCTTCATATCACCTCTCCAGCAAGGAGGCCTAAACCTGTAGTAGGCCTTAAAATAGGCTGATGAACAAAAAATAAGAGTTGGCGAAAAGTAAAATCACATACCTCAGATTGCAAAGTGGCTTGTAATTCATCGTTTAATTTCTTCAACGCTGCAATCTGAAATGATAAAAAATACATACTTATTACTTAAATAAACAATACTAGCGAACAATTGCGAATTCGTTCGCGTTTTTAGGAACAAATCCATCATACATGAGCGTAACCATCCTTGATAAATGGAATATCCTACACGAAATAAAAACAATTTTTCAATTTGAATTACTCGTACATACGAGACTCCTAAGATCAGGGTAGGGTTGGAGTAGAATAGGGGTGGGTAATGAGTCAAAGCGAAGCTTGACCGGTTAAAAAATAAAATTTAATATTATGTATTTTTTAATATTATTTATCTACATAATATCAAGTTTCAGGGTGCAGGGTCGCCACAAAGTATCTACTTATTCATCATCATCATTAACGACCCATATTCGGCTCACTATTGAGCACGAGACTCCTCTCAGAATGAGATGGAGTCTCATAGGCTAACAGTCCACCGCGCTTGCCCACACGTAGAGAATTAAAAAAATTTTTAGGTATGCAGGTTTCCTCACCATGTTTTTCCTTGACCGTTTGATTATTTTAATTTGTTTACTTAACCTGTCTAATATTTGTATTTTTTTAATATTTTTCTGTGATGAAAACTAAGACCATTCAACCCTCTCATTCACTCATTAGAACCCTCTAAATCTAAGCAGAAGACAAAGAACAGCAAACAAAGAAAAGAACAGACATTATGCGAATACATTCCACTTTGACCTATTGGCGGTTCGCATTTAAATCGATTCCAAATTTAAATCCATATATTCCATTCCAGATTTGAAATTCAAAAGCCCACCGTCCACGAGTTTGTGTTTTTTTATGATAATCGATTTATTTCGGTGTCATTGATCAATGGTCTATTTTAACCGACTTCAAACAAAGGAGGACTAAATTGTGTTAATTGGAGTGTATTTTTATACAGACTAAAATACGGTTTCACCCGCGTAGTTTCAGTTCCCGTGAGAATACGAGGATAAAATCTTAATATATAACTGCGAAGGGTCATTCATCAAGAAACTTCAAAAACCGCTTGATACACAAAGATGAAATTTGGAAGGAGGTAGTCTAGTTAGTAGGTATCCGCTAATAACGGATTTTGCGAGAGGGCCGGATTAAAGAGGTTAAAGAATCTCGTAAGTTTGTATGAAAGTTCTTATTTTTTTTATGCTAGAAACTTGAAATTTGGCAGGGTGGTGTTATATATATAACATGCGTAAATATAAATAGGTATAGGGTTTGAACGTTTACATAAATTTTCACGCGGAAGAAGTAGCTGGCGTCCGCTAGTATATCATATGACATTCACAAATAACGTGGCTTTCTAGTGATAAAAGATTAAAATTGGTTCAGTAGATCCAGAGACTCACCAACAACACCACAAACTATACTCTTTATAATATTAGTATAGATATATTAAGGGCTGCTACTAGACAGGAATGTAAGGGGTTTTCGAAACAATTTTCTTGTCGCGCCATAGTTAGAATACACGGACAGACCAACAGTATTGCGCTAGAGGCTCTGGACACAAGGGTGTTTTTTATCATCAACATTATCAGTATTTTTAAGCATGTCTAATATTCCCATTTCTTGTAAAACTAAGCGCCCTCGACATAGTCTGCGTTTAGACCTCTTTAATCCGACCCTGTCGCAATCCGTTCTTAGCGGTCGTCAACTAACTATAAAAATGGCAAATTTCATCTTTGGACGTCAAGGTATTCGATATTTCGTGATGATTGGCCTGTCGCTTTTATATAGAGTGCTCAGGAGTATTTCCCATAACTCTTTCAAGTTATATTCTATAAGGAACATTAATTAAAAAATTCTATGGGGTTCTAAAATTAATATTTTCGGAGTAAAAAGTATTTCTTTTGTAAATTGATCTTAAATTGTGTCCCTTAGACGCATCCTTATAATTATGACGTAGCCAAGTTTTACGTATTTTAAAATGCAAGGGTAAATAAAATGCGTGTGTTATATGGATAGTCGGAATTATTTGCATTACTTTGTATGAAAACATAAAAGTTTTTATTTTTTAGTTAAAGATATATTAGATAATATGCAGTTCGGCTCCTTTAAGTAGATTCGTCAATACTTTGAAGTTATGAGAAAAACTCCCGAGCACCCTGTAATGTTATTATTATTTTACTATGAGTGGATAGTTCAGGGGGTGGGGATCGGAACCCAGGACCTTTCGGATTTGAGCCCGGTCGGTTCTAAATGATTAATGCGCGAATCCGAATCACACTTGGCACATTTTTTATCTTCCAGGACAATGCTCCCGTCCTTTGTCTACGCTATTCGTCAATGTATCACAAGATATAATCTGTGATTCTAATTCAAGCTCCCAAATTCAAAGTAAATCGCTAGTTTATGCTAAACTAGCGGACGCCCGCGACTTCGTCCGCGTGAAAGTCGTTGTAAACTTTCAACTAACTATCCCCCCCTAGGAACCCCTATCCTACCCTACCCGATCCCAACCCTACCCCTACCCTACCACTACCCTACCCCTACCCTACTCTACCCTACCCCTGCACTACCTCTACCCTACACTACCCCTACCCTACCCCTACCCTACCCTAACATACCCCTACCCTACTCATTAAGGCTGCACTTTATTTATTCCTCCCACCGCGAGTCCCGTCGAGCGCGGCAACCGTTAACCGCGGTAACAAAAATAATCCTTAAAGCATGAATTATACTAATAGCATTAACAACTGAGTCTTAGGGCCATAAATCATTTCTCTATATCTATCTCGCTTGCACTTATGGGTCTTATGGAGCCGTCTAGTGAAGGGTGTAACAATGAAAGACATATTATCGATAAGTAAAGTTTATTATCGTATCTTGTTCACAAAATTAAAAAAATTAACAATATTTGATTTAATATAATACATATTTCATATTATATAATTATTAACTAAATAAAATTAATCTTCATCTGAGTCTTCATCATCAGAATCTTCGTCTTCTGCCAAATTTATTATATATTAGTATCCATAGTGCGCAACGAGTAACACATGAATGTATTTATTTAATTGCAGTAAACACATTTATAGCAAAAAAAATACGCAATGCAATTACATTAGAAACCGACCAATCAGAATCGTCCAAATCATTATTGACTCATCATTAGCACGTGCGCAGGTAGCCGTTTATCGATAATTAGGGTGCGCAGGTAGGCGCGCTGCACATTCCTATCTTTTTTGACTTTTATGACCGGACGACTCAGATGATAATGCGCATACTATAGTATTCACGCGCGATGGCTTAGCGTATTTCATGTATAACTTTGGTGTTTCTTTACCTATTTTTATGATTTTTATGATTTTTCTCTTTTTATTGAATAGGTAATAATGTTAACTTTCTTATTAGGGATGACTGATGAGTGTTATAAACATAAGAGTAGACAAATATAATTAGAAAGCTCCGAACTTCTAAGCTATCGGGAGTTACACGTGTTATTGTGAGTCAACCATAAAAGATAGACATATATATGCTGTTGTGTTTTTATAGATAATTTTAAGGAGAACATTTCCGTCATACATGATTTCTATATAGCTTTAACCATTAGGGCTGTACACGCGACGGAAGCTTAAAAAATTGAGTAACTTCTCCCGTTTTCTCAACATTTCTTTTCACTGCTCTGCTCCTATTGATGGTAGCGTAATGAAAAGTATACTATAACCTGCCCAGGAGTATGTAGAATAATTGTACCAAGTTTCGTTAAAATCCGTCCAGTAGTTTTTGTTTCTATAAAGAACATACAGACAGACAGACAGACAGACAGACAGACAGACAGACAGACAGACAGACAAAAATTTTACTGATTGCATTTTTGGCATCAGTATCGATCACTAATCACCCCCTGATAGTTATTTTGGAAATATATTTCATGTACAGAATTGACCTCTCTACAGATTTATTATAAGTATAGATAATTTTGGCGACAATTTCTAGCTACCTGGCGATTTGGTTCATCTAAATGACTATATATTTTATACCAGCTAATAAATATATTAAGTGTTTGTCTGTGTATTGTATAACTTATTAAACAACTCTCTCAATAAAGTGGTAGGCCCATTTTTGCAGGTTTTGAAGCTAATAAAAATCTAATGATTCGTAGGTAGTCGACGAAAGTTGGGACTCTTTTTTTAACCGACTTCAAAAAGGAGGAGGTTCTCAAGTTGACCGGTATCTTTTTTTTAGAGAATTTCCTTTTCTTCCAGAGGATAATCTGGCAAACTTTTAGCAATTATACAATGACGAAGTACTTGCCCCAGGCGTTCTGTAAAGTTTTAGCGCTGTAACATCCAAGTTAGAACCAACTTCCATGGCAACTTCGTTGCTCCGTTTACTATTGATACTAATATTATAAAGAGGAAAGATTTGATTGTATGTTTGTATGTTTTGTATAGGCTCTGGACCTACTTAACCGATTTGAAAAATTCTTCCACTGTTGGGAAGCTACACTATCATTGAGTACTATACGCTTCATTTTATACCCGTATTCCTACGGAAACGGGAACCACGCGGGTGAAACCGCGCGGCGTCTGCTAGTTAGTTATATTTTAATTTTAGAATCCTATAAAGCTCAAATTTAGTAGAAGCCTCAATAGGTCTACGGTAAGAGCGGTCGGACTCGTCACCGAGGGTGGTGGTTCGATCCCCGTCCCGTTGGTCTACTGTTGTACCCACTTCTAATACAGTCTTTCCCGACTAGTTGGAGGGGAACGGGAATATTGGTCATATTTAAAAAAGAAAAAAAAACATATGGCGAATATTTAAAAAAAAATTGGATCAAATGTGTCATAGGCGAAAAGTTCATCGACGTGTGTAAAACAGCGAAATTACTCCCCAGGATCGAATCACCGACGTTTCGATAGAAAGCCGAAGTCTCTATCACCGCGTCATTACGATGATAAAGCGAGGTAGGTAATAACCCCAGTTGGTCGTGAGTACAGTGTACCAGTAAAATGCCTGTAACTCGAAATGTCCGTTGGCGCGGGGTAGATAGGGTATCTCTGTTTGCACAGTGATACTGAGATAACGGAATTAGCTTTGGGATTGAAACCTGCAGCGGGCGGCTAGTGACGTTATGAACTATTTGTAACCGACTTCCAAAATACGATGATTTTTGTCTTTCCATGACCTAACAAATGAAATAATTAAAAATGGCTATGTAGTTAGTCTGTACGCCGTAGAAGTAGGTGCGGGAGGATTACCAGCAAAATCTCTCTATAACTTGCTTAAAGACCTTGACCTCTTTAGAAGTGCAAGTAGTTCTATATTAGAACGAGTATCCAAAACTGCTCTAATAGGATTTTACCAAATTTGGCTAGGCAGGGAGAACAACACGAGCAGAGAACGGGGTGTGTTGATCGATCGTCACAAGTTCAGGACGCTGCTCGGACTTTTTCTCTCTACCACGCGATGGACCCGGCACCCGCACGGTGAATCCATGGAATGCTAAGATATTCGTCTCTCTATGACATTATTATCAGCCGATAGTCGTCCACTGCTGGACATAGACCTCTTGCATGGACTTCCAAGCACAACGGTCTCGAGCCGCCAGCATCCAGCGGCTACCTGCAACCCGTTTAATGTCTTCGGTCCATCTAATTAGAGGTCGTCCAATACTGCAATTTCGGATGCGGAGTCGCTAATCTAGCACCTTGGGACCGCAACGTCCATCGGCTCTTCAAACTATGTGGCCTGCCCATTGCAACTTCAGCTAAAGCTATGTCAGTGACTTTGGTTCATCTGCGGATCTCCTGATTTGTGATACTAAAGTGGTAAAAGGCAAGTTTGTGATGAGATGAGATGATGCGTACCGACGTAAGTATCTCGAGAAGAAAAAGCTCAGCTAAAGTGTTTTATGTTCTGTCCTTGCAAATCAAATATTACTTTTTTTAATTCATATAAAACGTCACATCCTGACAATATTATAAAATCTCTCCCACTGCCAAGGGTCACTGGCAGAGATCTCTTATAGAGATAAGTGTTTCCTTGTCCACTGTTTTTCTTTTTACTTTTGTGTGTTACTAATATTGGTACAAAATAAATTGAAAAAAAAAAAAAAAATATATTTACTCATTGAAGGACTTTTTGTCAACCCCCCTAATTTTCGATAACAATATGCGGGGGTGACAGCACCTAGATACAAATATTTATTTATATTATTATTAGCAAAATATGGGTTGTTTATCATTGGGTTTTATTAAAGGGTGTTATGAAATCCTAAAACAAATGTTGTCTATTGAAACTTACTACTTTCTAATCTATCTATCTAATATGAACAGGTCAAATTCTGTACATTGAAGATATTTTGAAAATTTTAGTGGGGAGGGCATTATAATATAATCAATACTGAAGCCAATAATATATATGTTTTATTGTTTGTGTCTGAATTTTATGTTGACCGCGTCACGCTGGAACTACTAAATAAATTCAAATTAAACTTGGCACTACTTGAACACAGTGTAATTTCCCTTGAAAATTACCTATTGGAAAGGTCCACTTGGTAAAAGGAAAGTCTATAGGAAGGTGGGTAGACGATATTACCGCAGTGGCTGACCAAGGTTGGATGGAACTCAAAAAAGAAAGGGACAAATGGAAAAAGATGGAGGAGGCTTATACCCGAAGGGGCCCATTATTAACTAGTACATAACATAATTAATTATTGAGATAAATATACAGATTAGTTAGAATAGTTTTAAGATATTGATAAGTACTATCTAAATGAGAAAAATAAAGCTTATTATTACTACTTGAACACACGTCACTCAATCGTCACAGAAACGTCACAGAAATTAAAGGAGTGAAATAGGTTTCGAAAGTCCTGCAGTTTCAAAGTTACATTTGTAAAAATTGGTACGTGTACTACCAAAACAATATCAAAAATAATGTCATTCAAGATTTCTCAAACTTCTATCCTGAAAGAGTTAAAAAAGGGGTTGAAGTTTTTGGAGTTTACTCCTTAAGAATCGATTTTTCATATATAAAGCCCGGTATGAAAAAAATATGGGCAGTAAAATTGGATGAATGAATGAAAATGAATGGTTTTTGTGCGCATTTCTCACTTTCCAGGCATGAGTATTGAGAGGTACATAGTGTATACTGCGGGGCAACATACACCTATTTAGACAGTCAACCTGAATACTAGTATTTTGTATTTTTTAAACATTGTAAAAAAAATAAGAAAAAGTGTAAATAAATGAATAAGAGATTATTTTAGAATTAAAACTATTGTGAGTGTTATTCATATTAACTTATAATGAAACACTACTAAAACTCACGTGATACAATGTTGCAGTATGCCACTTTGCAAGAACCAAGTCATGACTAAGGGTCCTATATGGGTTTTAAACTAGTCGGGCATACTCTGACGTTGTATCACGTGAGTTTTAGCCTTGTTTTATAATAAATTAAAATAAGAGATTAATTACTTCAGTAATTGTTTGTTTTGATTTATTCTGATTTAGCAATTTTGTCCTAAAACACTCCAATATTATTTGGTGGAACTGGAAACAACAGGCAGGGGGCAACTGTGAAAAATCTGCAAGGGATCGAGAATTGAGGAGAAGCTTAGAGGAGGCCTTTGTCCTATGGGACAATCACATGAACTCTGAATAAAGGCTTTTAATTATTTTAGAACGAGCGGACGTCCCCGACTTCATTGTCATGATGATGAAATATCCCATAATAGCTCATAAGCATAAAAACCCCTTCTGTTGCCTTGTTAGATCTGTGTGATCGGTCCTTCAGTCTATATAAAATGGCAAACAGAAAGCATTAAACTGATATCAGTAGGCCTAGGTAGGTCACATTGGTAGTTGATATCAATACTTTCAAAGGATATTTAGAACACTTGAATTTATATATACTTAGATGTTTATAATAGAAACCACAACAATTTTTTTTTTATTTCACGTCAGTATGACACATATGCATTGACCTCTTATAATTAAAGGATGCACAATCATGTAGAAAATTTCACTTGAAAACTGGCCAATATTGCTTTGACAGTTTTAGAATTATTGGTAAAGAAAATTATACCTAAAGGCCTTTAAATATGGTCCAATGTTTAATAAAATTCAAAATTCAGAGCAAATTCAACCTTAAGGATTGAGGTTGATTGATTTAAGGTTGAATTTGCAAATGCGACTACTTGAATTGAGTGCCAAGAAGTTGTGTTTGGCACTCATTGAGTGGAGATGTTTTTTGTTTGCTCATTGTGCATCCACTTTTTAATAGGAGATTGATGCACATATGACTAACAAAAGATGGTTAGTATGTTATTTTCGTATTTAATTGTAAGTATAGAAGAAGCCAAAAATAAACTGTATTATTGCTAAATCATAATATAAGATTTGATGTTTACACTATTATCTTATCAGAAACATATCTCCTCTACATATAAGATTTATTACTTCCTAATCACTTTTAATTATGTTTAGCGCTCTAGGTTTTAGTAAATTGAGATATTAAACTTGTTTTCTTATGTTTAAGTTTATACATTCAGTCTTTTATGCGAGTTTTAAAATTAAAAATTGATGCTGGGTATATTAAGCTTCTGGACACAATAAAATGTCTATTAAAGTATATTGAACAGCCAATAGGCTATTAAAGAAGTAACCGCTGTTAGAAAATTGATTGAATAATTAGAAAAACATAACCTTCAATCAGCTGTCAAAACCGATATTACAATGATACTTTTACACCAAGTTTTTACACTCAAAACTGACCTCAGACTCTTGGTTACTGCACTTCTCTTCAAGCTCCTTTACTGAAGATAGCTCTCCAGAAGATCCTGCTTCGTTATCTGGACTAACACCTTCAGATAACACTTCTGTAGCAAAATTGGTAATCTGCCCTTTCAGGCTATTTAAACTCTGGTTCAGATTAAGCCACGACATTTTTTAAACATGAAATCAGGACCACATATCACAGAAGAACGATTGGCGTATAAATATTATAGAAATACTGATGTAAACAGTAAATAAACTGGCATTATTTTGCCATTGACAGGTTTCGCCTAGTTGGCAAAAGTCAAAACATAGCAATTTGCAGTAAAAGATGTCATTTTTGAATTTTGACAAACTTACCAGCTGACAGAACAGACAGACTATAAAATCAGCCGTTCCTTTTTTTCTGATTGCGTCGTGTTAGTTATATATATTAGGCCTAGTTCGGACTACTTTAGCATTTTTAACCGACTTCCAAAAAGAAGGATGTACGTATGTTTTGAGAGCCGTGATAGCCCAGTGGATATGACCACTGCCTCAGATTCCGGAGGGTGTGGGTTCGAATCCGGTCGGGGCATGCACCTCCAACTTTTCAGTTGTGTGCATTTTAAGAAATTAAATATCACGTGTCTCAATCGGTGAAGGAAAACATCGTGAGGAAACCTGCATACCAGAGAATTATCTTAATTCTCTGCGTGTGTGAAGTCTGCCAATCCGCATTGGGCCAGCGTGGTGGACTATTGGCCTAAGCCCTCTCATTCTGAGAGGAGACTCGAGCTCAGCAGTGAGCCGAATATGGGTTGATGACAGGACGTATGTTTTTCTTTTATGTATGTCCAGCGGTAATTCCGTCTTTTTAATATTGTGGACCGATTTTGAAAATTCCTTTTTGTTTGAAAGGGTATACTTCCAGGGTGGTCTCATTTTTTTCATATCAGGATCCGTTAATGGAATCCTGGAGAAAACGGGGGAACTTTCAAAAATCGTAGAAACGGCTAGTGCGATTGTTAGTTTATACATTAGGTATTTTAAAGCCCTACAGTTTTATTGAAGGTCTAGGCTTGATCTGATGATGAAGCCAAAACACAGACGATGGAACTCGTAAACGATTTACAGCAGTTACCTTGTGTTTGGGCTTGATTCATTTGTATTGATGAGACCTTCCACCCATATGGGTTGTGACTGCATTAGGGGTCTGGTGATGAAGACGGAGGACAGCTAAGAAACTCCTCATTGATTATGATAACTTTTGCGTGTTTTTGGATATTCATATTACATGTGGATAAAGGGCGAGCGAAATTTTGTAAAGGTAAGTAAAAAGGTAGTAAAAGTAAGGTAAAAGGTAGTATTTTCAAAATTGGGATTGTAGGACTTGGGTACTAATCATAAGAAAATAATTTAAACACTAAAAATAAAAAAAAATAAAAATTTTAATAAAAAAATTCATAAAATAACATAAAATATAACCTAAACTAAAATGTGTAACAAAAAAACCTAAACTAAAAAGTGCTACCTTCTGATCAGTTTGAAGGCGGTGCCAATCCAGTGTCGTGTTTTAATTAAAGCCGTTTCTGATAGAATTTTGTAATATCAATGGTTTGAATTGAAACATCATTGGCTTTGCACCGCCTTCAAACTGACTCTACAGTCAGGCTGCGACCAGCCGAATTTTTTTTTCTGATTTGTTGTTGATTGTGTCGAGTACGAACGATTTTTGGGCGTTTGCTGAAGAAGTCTATAACTACACAGATTAGATATTTACTATAAGTAAATATCTCTAATCTGTGTACCTAATCTTCATAGTTCATTTGTCGTCTGTGCACGTGCAGATATCTTTTTAGCCGTTTGTGGTGCAGTGCAGATATTATCTGTCATTTGCTGTCATTGACGTTAATAAACTATAAAGTTTTTAGCTAAAATTTCTCTTTTTAACTAACCATTTAATTTAATGAAAAAAGATTTATCTTTACGCAATAAAATAAATTATAATTGATTTTCGATTATAAAAGATGAACCAGGAATTTGTGAACAAATATGTCAAGTGTTATGAGAGACTCCGCAACAAAACAGTTCTAGTCGGTAGTCAAGAAAAGAAGCAAGACGATTTCAGAGAACCTTTGACTACGAAAAACGCGGTGAAGTATCTTCTACAAGGAAGTCTTAGGTTAAGAGTTTGTCGATACTGTTTGAATATCACAAGCAGATTGTCAGAATTTGATGAAGTACTGACATTGGCGGTAGACGGAGCTCTCCATGAGGTTACCATAAGAGATATAGTTGCAAGTTTTCACCCATACAAGGTAATTATGTTTTATTACATATATGATTATAAACAGCAAGACTTAAAAAAAATTTAATTGATTATTAGAGACAGGCGAATATCTTAACATTCCATGGATTCACCGTGCGGGTGTCGGGCCCATCGCGTGGTAGAGAGAAAAACTTCGAGCAGAGTCCTGAACTTGTGACTACAGGATGTAGGGTTAATGAATTGCTTGACGATCGATCAACACTTCCCGTTCTCTGCTCGTGTTGTTCTCCCTGCTTTGCCAAGCTATTATGTGCTATGAGAACAAACTTCATGAAAGCCAAGTCATCAACATTCATTGAGTATCCCATTAAGTCTGAAGCTGTGGGGGGTGCTTGCTATTTACCAGACATGAAGATAAGTTCATGCCATTAAAGAACCTAAAAATTTCATTATCATTATTCTTGACTAAAGACTAAAGACTTCAAGACTAAAATCTTTTTAGTCTTACATTGTTATTGCTTTGACAGCAACAATAATGTAAGGCTAAAAATTTGGTGTTTCAGTGCTTTGTCAACATTCTTCTTTTTGCAATAAGCTAGTTCCCACATACAGGGAAGAAGGAGTATTATTTAACTGTCAAGGATATCCTTAACCCAACACCCCATTGGTCACAAGTCCAGGGCTCTGCTCAGAGGTTTTCTTTCCCACACGGGATCTTAATTCCCTAATCCTAAGTCATCCTAAAATTTCTCAACAGGTGGGCCTGAAAATGCTCCACCCAGTTATAATTGAGAATGCTGCACCTCTATCTCTGCATGATCAAATCAGAAATGAGGAGATCCGCAGAAGAACCAAAGTCACAAATCGGTATAGTGGTAATGGGCGGGGCACATAGTTCAAAGAGCCGACAAACATTGTTGTCCCAAGGTGCTGGTATGGCGACCCCATACTAGAAAGCACAGTGTTGGCTAACCCTCCACCAGGTGGACTGACAACATTAAGCGAGTAGCAGGGATTCACTGGATGCAGGACACTCAGGATCATGATGTTTGGAAGTCCCTACAAAAAGCCTATGTCCTACAGTGGACTTCCATTAGCTGATATGGATGTCATCCTGAAATGAATTTATTTAAAGTTGAAATTTTTAGTTTTTGATATTTGCCAAGTCATAGTTTTAATAGCAAAAGTATTTGAGAGTCAAATTTCTTTCTATATTAAAACTGTTTTGTATGTGTTATTGTTATATTATGTTATAATTATTTGTTTTTTTTGTTTTCTCACACTATCCTTAAATCTTTTTCTAGGTAGCAGACGATGCAAACTTTCCAAACAAAATATGCAATGAATGTGTAAACAGAGCAATTAGCTGCTATTTATTCACTCAACAATGTGATAGAGCAGAAAGGGCTTTACGTAACTGTTTTGATGACATATATGATAAATTTGAAAAACTGGATTCATTAGAACCTATCAAAAGGAGAGGCAAACGTAAGCTTCACCCAAACCCTAATATAATATATGCAGAACATGAAGAGGTCATTGATTATGCTGAACCTGTGATCAACATTGTTAATGTAACCAACCAATGCACTGTACCAAGTAATACAATGAGCGAACTTGAATGCCAGAAATGTTGGCAGGTCTTACCAAACGTAGAATCATTGTTAAATCACGAGAATTCACATCCAAAAAGCATGTGGTACAATTGCAGATTATGTGGCAAATCATTTGTCAAACGTTCACTTTTAAGGAAACATATTAAACACACACATAAACAGAATAAAGAAACTATTGATGAATATAATGATGAAAATTTCAAATGTGTTGTATGTGGTACTGAAAATAAATCACTCACAGAACATTTGCAACATAATGAAAATCATAAGTTCTCCTCATTGGTCAAATCGTTGCTTCAGCGGAAAGTTGATACGTTATGTACAGTTTGCTTGGACAGGAGTTCTCATTTGATGAATATGAATGATGTTGTTCACCTTCATGGAGGTTATTCAGGCTCAATGGGTGATAAGAGTATCCAGAATATTTTAACTGCAACAATTCCAGATGTAAGTATTTTTGTTTTTTATGTAATCCATACTAGGGGTAGGGTAGTCAGGGAAGAAGCGCACATAAGTCAAAGTGAAGCTTGACAGGGTCCGCTAGTTGTGCTTTAAAATTCTGTTGTCTTGTGTAATGAGTGTACTTAATAAGTTTTATATTAGGGCACTCTGAAACTGATGGATAATTTTAAAGCTTTTTGTATTTTAATTATAAGGTAAAAACAAAGTGAAAATGTTTTTTTTATACATTAGGCCTGATGGCAATGAAGTCTCACAGTAAAACATAATGTACCCTATGATAAAGATTCTTACCTATAAAGTGCTTAATCACAATTTGATGCATTAAAATTTTTACAAATTGGATTTTAAGCAGCACAGAGGTTGAGGACATTGATATCACATCAAATCTTGGCTACTTTTCATGTACTGAGATTATTAATAGTCATAGGCATAGGTTTTCATTAAATGTAAACAGTAATTTTTTTCATTAATTATTCTTGTTTTTCAACAATTTTTGTACTCATTCTGCATATATAATTGGAACTTAAATAACATAACATAAAGTTCCAATAAAAAATCACTCTTATTTCTTCTTAAAAGCATTTGTTTTCACATGATTAAATGTATTAGATGTTTTAGCCACGCAAATATAAGTATGAGGAATTATTAATTCCACGAAAGGCTGAAATTGTGAAATTAACAAAACGGATAAAGAAAAATAAAAACATGGAATTGAATTCTCAAGAGACCAATGATAATTTTGCTTTTAGTCCACCAATTTTATTATATAAAGCTGATGTTGGATTTACAAGTTCTATCACATTTAGATTTTCTAAGCCTGAACAAGGTTCAAATAAAATAAGAATTCTAGAATGTGAAACCAATGATAGTCACGCTACTGTTTGTGAAATGTCAATAGAAGAACAAAAAACTACAATTAAATCTAAATTCTTGTCAGAATTTGCTTCACCAATTGTTGTAAACAGAAGTGATTTTCCAGATAATGGAAAATTCATTACATTTGTTTTTTCAAATCCTGGACATCCAAGTGAATTAGAAGTTCGAGAAAGTGATGTTCATGAACGTGAAATTCTTGTTGATGATTTTCATATTAAAATAAATTCATCAGATATTTTATTGAAAGATGAACAAATTATCACAGATAAATCTCGAATAAGTTCGTGTAAAATATGCTGGATTTTTAAGACTGCAACTTGTAATAATTGTTTGAAAAATTCAATTCCAATTTCTCAAGATGAAAAATATAATTATTTTACGAAAAAATATGATTGTAAACATTGTTGGGTTTTCGATAAAGCTGGAAAATGTGGTCACTGCACAAAACTTGATTGTAAAAAGAAATTAGACACAGAAATAGATGTGGTACTAGATGTAAATGGAGCTGGTAATGAACTTTCAGGAAAACCACCCATAACTGATGCTAAAGTACAGAAGATGTGGCAGTGTAATGTTTGCTTATCAAATAATGATAAAAATAGATCAACATGCATTTGTTGTGATGAAGAAAAAGTTAAAAAGGAAAACGTGTTTACAAGTTTTAAAGAAAGAAATATTTTTCGTACTGAGATAAGAAATTTTACTATTGATAGTAGTATAAAAGGTTGTCCGAAATCTCAAAATATTACAAAGGAAAACACTATTTACAAAGATGTAATTGATGAGACATTGGAAATCTTAAATAGTGACACAGAAAATAATTTTCCATGTGTAAAAGAATGTGATTCAATTATCAATACAGACAATCTGCCTGACAATACTAATAATAATTTAATCCATATAGCAAAGATTGAGCATTTGGGCGATGATTCCAAAATGGACATAGAGATAACATATTTAAATAATAATTATAAGATTGTAGAAGAAATCAATGAATATAATAACAATATTTCAAAAATTGAACATATGGATACATCTGAATATCAACCACCAAAATCAAACTTGGATTTTTCAAGTATACAAGGATTGTCAAATATTAATACCGGTGTAGGAACTTATCAAAATGCTTCTCAATATACATTCAGTATAGGAAAAGGCAATTCTAAGGAATATAAAAATAGACCAACCAAAAGAGCTTCAAGGAGACTTGTGTCTTATAAATAAGATTTTCTTAATGTAAGACATTGCTCTATTATGAATGTTGTGACTAGGGATTAGCTTAATAGTAATTTTGCTTCGACTTTATTTCACTAAAGTTAAAAAAAATATGAAAAAAAAAAACATATTTTGCAAATCCCTAGTTTGTCTAATTTCTTAGTTTTTTTATATATTTATTATTTAATATCAGTAAATCTGCTGAATTACAACTACAATATTAATAAATAGTGTTTCATTTATCATAGGTTAGGTAAAATTTATTCATTTCTATTTATTTACTGAAATACTACTCACAGTCCCCAGCTTTTTTTCAATTTAGTTTAAATGCGTTTTTTTGTTTTGTTGCAGATCAACCTTACCACCTACACTGGAACTAAGATATGTGATAAATGCTATAACCATGCAATATCCTCTTATGTTTTTATTATAAAAATTCGCCATGTTAGAAGTAGATTGAATACTTGTCTTAGCGGCATGCTAGATAAACTAAGTAGTATAGATGATTCTGATAAAAATTTAATGATAGAAATATCGCAAGATACTATACTACCAATTTTTGAATTAGATGAAGTAGAGGAACCACCAAAAATTTATGATGAATATGAAATTCTAGAAGATGAGTTCAGAATATCTGATTCAGAAAGCTGCGATTCAATAGAGAGCGATAGTTTAAATGATACCGATCATAATTTCGATGTTAAACCTCTAAATAATGTGAATAAAAGTGCAATCAAAACATATACAAATGTCAAAAAGTTGGTCAACGGTTACCAAAACGATTATGGTAATAGTATATTCAGAGATGTGTGTAGTGAATTTTTAACGTTCAACAAAAAGTTTAATAGGCCTAAACATATACCGAAGTATAGGTATACATGTCCATTTTGTAATAAGCACTTCATATCAGATTATTTCCTTAAAAAACACATATTAAAACACATACAAAGAAAAGTTCAATGCAACATATGTTTGCATTATTTCAATTCGAAATTCAGTCTTTTTGAGCATAAAAAAGCAGCGCACATATTACAATTGGAAGAGTACATGACTTGCAAGTGTTGTGGCAGGACATTTAGCAATATAAAGAAGATGAAGTCTCATCAAAAGAGTCACAGGATTAAGGATTGTCAACTGTGTGACAAATTGTTCTTACTCCAAAAACATTACGACATCCATATGCAACGTCATGCGATTAAATTCAATGCATATAAAAACGAAGATGTTCAAACATGCAGTTTTTGCCAAAAGGCATGCTCGAACGAAAATGAGCTCTCTCTGCATGTAAATAAGGTTCACCTTCAAATGAAACCGTACAGCTGTGATATGTGCGATCGACAATTTTACACTGAAACCAATCTTTCGAGTCATAAAAAACTTCATAGTCTATTTTCCAAGGAAAATTGCGCTTTTTGTCGTAAAACTTTCAAATGTCGCAAAGATTTAGTCGTCCATGTTAGAAAGCATATAGGTATGAAACCACACGTTTGTCCTGTATGTAGACAAACTTTCTATTCTGATGGCAATTTAAAAAAACATATGAGGATATTCCATGGTGGTATATATTCTTGCAGGCTTTGCAGGTCAGTGTTGCCTAGTCAACTAGAGCTAAAGTCGCATATAAATCTTATACATAGTTCTATGTAGCATTTACTTTAACAATATTGCACTGAATAAAAGGGAATTTATATTATAATATAGTTATACTTAATTTTAGTTATTAACATAGTGTTACATTTGTAAATGTTCTTGGACTCTGGTAGTACCTATAAGAAAATTGTTATATATGAAATTCTTGAGGACAACATTTGAAAATTCAAATTAGATATATTTTTTTTTAAATTTTGCAAAAAATGTTCTTTGTAAGATTATATTGCAGAAATATGTATATAAATAAAACCATGAAAAGGAGACAGACTATCCATATTAGTGTAATTTAATAAAAATAAATAATTTTAGACTGCTTTAATTTTAGTTTGATTGATTTTTGCATAATCATTAATATTATCAAGTACTTGCATTATAAAATGCAGGATTTCAACAAAAAACTAGTGACAAAAAAGATTACCTATATGAAAGTGATTTATTTTTGGTGATTTTGATTTATAATAAATTAGGATAATTTTTTTCTGTAACATTCTTAGTAAAATGGTCAATCTCCTTTTTTGGTTTATTATGATTTTTACTAAATACCTTTAGGTTTAGTTTAGGTATAGGTTAGCTTTGCCGATACTGTACTTTTTTTTTTTAATTTTAGATTACAAAAATGGACTAAACTAAAGATGCTGCTGATTATAACCTGTATGTACATTTGGATGATCAATTAATTTACAACAATATATGCAAATATAATGTACAATTTATATGATTTAAGATAATAATTAGGAATTACAAAAGTTATAGCCACATATTTACTGCACAATATGTTTATTTAAGTCTTGAGGGTGTATTGTATACAGCAATCTTTATGATTCAGGTATTCTATGTATTATCTAGGTAATGTATAGATACCGGGGCATTTTGGCAATGTATGAAATATGAAATGTTTTTAATAATGGTTTTGCGGCTCTGGGTTCTAGCTTTGTTCACAACAGTAACGTAAATTGGTAACATGCCAGACTAACAAAGCCATCATTTTTCAATACTCAATACTCACCTCACTCAGGCCGCGGCAGCACACGTGGAAAGGTGCGCAGAATAGGTTGCGCACAAAAAAACGTAACGCTGTCATTCGTTCATCGAATTTTGCTGCCCATTATTTTTTATTATATGAAAAATCGATTCATAAGGAGTAGGAAAAATGTTCGCTTAAAATAAATAATATGACAGTGCCTTAACGTATGTTTTCAACTTTAGGGGCTCCGCTTAGCCAGAGAAAAAAAAATTACCTTTTTTTTATTTTATACATATTATATTTTTTTTTATTTTTCATTTTATTTTTAAAGAAAAGAGATTTACCTGCGATTTACTAATTTTGCATTAACACGTAAGGGGCCTCTGGATTCCGGGGGCCCCGTATTATACGGCTGATACGGCGGCTTGTGGCTTTGAAAGTGCACAGAAGTAAAGATTACGCAATGAAATGAACTGATTACACTGCGTATATTTCTGCCTACCGTCTTTTACATACATTACCGGCTGCACATTAGATATTGATAGAATACCTAGGTAATGTATGCAATGGACAATCATATTCGTATTATTTAATATATTGTCAGAATACCCTCGTCCCGCAGTATTATATACATCGCTTATAGCTTGGCAACTTCGTTCTTAACACTCCCGAAGCGGGAGCGGGCGGGGGGGGGGGGGGGGTGTTATAGCGATGAATGATAAACCCACGACTGACGCATCTAAATTCCCCGCACGCACAACTTCACACCCGCGAACATCTTGCGCCAAACTAGGCTTTGTATAGAACAACGGATTGTACAGATTGCCCGACATAAACAAGTGTAGGCGATAAACTTTTATATTAAACAGCATGGAGAAATCGGGAACCATAACCAATTTGTTAATATATTTCTCATTATTAGAGGAGATTCTCAATAGCTGTTTTATAAGATTATCTCCCTATAAAGGAATCATTAGCGCTGTCTGTTTTGTGATGTTTTCATACCACGATAACTCTCCAATTAGAACCCGTCTAGTTAAAAACATCGCAAGATGCTATAGCACTTAATTCGAGGCTCAATATATGTTTTCCAAGTTTTGAATTTAATTAGGTATTGCCCATCTAAGCTAAGGTGTAAATCCTAAACGATGCCTTCAAAATACTGATATTAAGAAATTATGTCTCGTGTAAGTTTAAAATCCTTTTGTTGTTAGCAAAACAAACATACATAATAAGTAAATATTCTTATATTAATTAGAGAAGTAGGTACCTACCTAAAAGTTAGTAGGTAGGTAATAGGTAAAAATATGGTTCTTTTCATAAGCACAATCTATACCTAAGAAATTAAGTATGTTACAAGAGTAATAATATACGTTACCTATACATACATTGTTTGTTTTTATTCATATTCATTCACTTACCCTCTGCCTTCAAATAATCAATGCATACCCACAGAACAAAGATGATCCAGAATGAGTCTACAAGCAGCGTGGTGAAGCCGGTGAAACCCATAAAAAAAGTCTCGCGTCTCCTTAACATCCGTTATACACCTATGTACAAACTATTTCTTAGTATTTCAAAATATAACACTACCTAATAACAATTACGTCAATTAATACAGTAATCAATAATCTATATATATATAAAAGAAAGTCGTGTTAGTAACTCCACTTATAACTCAAGAACGGCTGAAACGATTTAGCTGAAAATTGGCAGGGAGGTAGTTTAGAGCCAGGAGAAGGACATAGGATACTTTTTTTTTTATACTTTTATTTTACGGGTAGGGTAGGGTAGATACAATACAAGTACTCTTATTTTGTTACTTTTGGGAACAGTTTTAAAATATTTAAAAACATATGACTCTTTGTCTTGCACTGACTACGACTATTTGGAACGACTACGACACCGTCGAAGTTCGTGCGCTCTATCTGCCTATTATTCATTAATCTGTGTGATTAGTGTAAAAAAATGATTAGAATTCAAAATTAGGAAATGACTTATATCTTAGCTATTCATGTGTTTAAGCATTTGCAAAGAATAGAAGTAACACATTTTTTTATTTGTATAGTCCAAGGGTCATAGATAATACACTAAGATCATAGAGAAGAGAAATGTTGTACAAATTGTTTGAAAAAGCTAGAACCAAGAGCTTGTCGAAGTAATTAATAAAAAAAAACAAAATGTCAAAAGAAAAGTTTGTAAACAAAAACAAACGAAAACTTTCTTTCGAATTAGTTTGCGGAATGTAATGTATTTTCAAATTGAAATCAAACAATGGAAGGAATAAACGTTTTATTAGGTTCAATTATAAATAAAAATGTGTGTTTCTTGTGTTTTAAAGAAAGTATGAATTTACAAAACGTCTATGATAGACTCGAAATTAGGAGTCAACGTTTTAATGAAAATTTAACTTTAAACGATATGATTCTAAATTTGTTGCCTTCATTCGTAAGTATAACTGTTATTTTATTATATAAAAATATTTAAACTAAACGATAAGTATGCCAGCTTAAATGTTCTAACTTACTTAAATACCTACCTACTTAATTGATTTTATGTGGGCTCGGGGTTTAACTTTCACACCATTATTGATAGGTATGATGACAGAAATTTGCTAAATTGCCCAAAACAAATTATAAAAAATATACTTAACTCTATCCAACTATCCCAGATGTGCTTAGACCATTAATGGTTTAAGCAGATGGCGGATACTATACTAAAGTAGTAGTTAGGTATCTAAATGGTTAATGTTTATTTTCAGGAGCTGACATTTACTAAGTCCTGTGTAGACTGCGCAGACCTAATCATCAGAATGTATATTAAAATACACAGAAATAATGTCATGAAAAAAATCATTAATAACATTGTTGATACTATTGATAAGGAAATAAGTAAAAATAATTTATCCCTCTTACAAAATCATGGTAAAATAGATATAAATATAAATTTTCATAAAATTATGAAACATTCAGTTAAGATTTCCCAAAATTACAACTTATGTAATACAGTAGACGAAATTTACGATGATAACATTGCAAATAAATCTGAAGAAAAGAGTCAAGAAAACCAATGTTTAATTTGTTTTAAGTTACTTGATAATATCAAAGACTATAAAATCCATGTGAAAGGTCATAAACGAAAACGTAAAACAGTTGATTACCACTGTAATTATTGCAATTACAAAAGTCCATCCAAACAGTCACTACAGGGGCACATTAATAAGAAACATTTAAAAATCAAACCACATGTTTGCAACATATGCTACAAACATTATTACCATAAAAAGAATTTAATTGAACATGAAAAAATACACTCACAAATCAGGAATGAAATTTGCGAGGTATGTGGTGATAGTTTTATTCATAAAAAGAATTTGCTTGAACATCTGAAGCTACATTCAGGTGAGAAGCCTTACCAATGTGAAGTGTGTGACAGGAGATTTATAACTTCAGGCCGTAGATTGGAACATATAAAGAGATGTCACAGTGAAAAGAATGAATGTTGTTTACTGTGTGATAAAAAGTTTAGTCTGATCAAGGAGTTGACTCGACATATTAAGACAGTTCATTCATAGCTTAAAAATTCAGTCACAAATTTGGCTATTTCATGCTGATATCAAACGGTACATACACGGTAAATTCATAGACTGCTAAGATATTTGTAATGCAATGTTTGTGGCACTTTTTTGTATAAATCATGTATGAGCTTATATTATAGATGGTGGTTACTAACAGTAAAATACTGTTGAGTTAACAAATCCTGAAGTTTTGTCTTAGTTTGAATCTTAATATGCTCAATAAATATTTGCTCAAAACTATCTAAAAATAATTGAATAGGTGCAATCAGATTGCATTATTACCTAATTATTAGTTGGAAATTTTCTAGTTATTATATTAACAACAGTTTTTAAAATATTAAAAAACATATGACTCTTTGTCTCGTACTGATTCGACAATATATTAGTTTTTGAATTTTGTATTTGGAACGTCTACGACACCGTCGATTTCCGTGCGCCTATTATTCTTTAATATGTGCAGTGTTACCAACTCTCCAAAATATCCCTAAATTTTGTGTCAAAAACCCCTAAAAGCGCCTTAATTATTTAGTTGTCCCCCTAAAAAATATAAATTCATAAAATTTTGAAATATGTGAACATAGTGTTTTTCAGATAGGGTATGTTGACAGCTTATTTGACGATTGAAAGTTTTCCGCAATTCACGATAATAGTATGTATTATGAATGTCATAAGGCAACTGTTACCATACCCATGTTATCTGAAAAACATTTTACTATTATTATATTCTGGGAAAAAAGTAAAACTCTGCAATATTTGTTTTATATAAAAAGGTGTATTTATAAAAAAGAGGCAAGAAGGTACAAAGGGAAACTATTTTTGTTTCACATTCCAATAAATATCCATAGTAAGATTTACGATTAGTTACCTCAGTATGTTATTAATAATACAACTATACAATAAATATACACTTAAAGGCAGTGAAAAATGAGTATTTTACAATTACTTAACAGTATCATTAACCATTAATATTTAATATTGAAAAATGTCTGAAGAAAATAATGAAAAATCTGTCTTATAAATACAGAATTCTATTATTATTGTTCATTAGTGTAGATGATTGTTTTTTTATATTGCTATATTTACATATAGCTATATAAAATATTGCCAATAAAAGTATTTTTTTAAAATAGTTCGTGATAATAAAGCTACTGAATTTATTTGATATGGAAATAAATATATTAAAAGGGGTCATGACGGGCAGACTCTTGGGCGCCTTTTTTTATGGTTGCCCAAGTTATATATGTATTTTGTCAACCATAGAAAATACGTCACAGATTGGCATTGGTGTATCTATGATTTTTTGCTAGGGTGGGCCTGGCCCCCGCACATCAAGTCTATTATTATTAGTATCATAAAATAATTCCATATCGCTCGCCTACTCTAGGATTTTCCTAGAGTAGGCACAGGTCCATACTAGGGTGGGCGCGGCCCACCCGGCCGCCTATGCAGATTGATCAACTCTTAATTTCATTTTTAAATTTTTGTAGCAAGTTTTTTATTTCTATGTATACACAATGTAGTTTTAAGTTTTATTTTTATACTTAGGTACAGTACCTATAGTAAAATTGAACCCTAAATAAAAAAATAAAATCATTAAAAAAATTGTTTTTCTTTTGCTATGATAATCTTGATTTTGGTAATTTGGTAACTCTGTTGAAGCCTACATATATAATTAAATTGCTTAAGTAAGACTTAATATTATTACTATTTTATATTTACCAATTAAAATAACTTAATAGTAGGCACATTTGATGTTTACATGAAAGTATTTTTTTTACTTTACAAAGATGTATGATCTTATTCATGAATATTCACATTTTCATGTTGGGATTTATATACTACTAAGTAGCGCCATCTGTTAATAAAAGGCACAAATTATGGTCAATTATATTAGTCTGTATGATAATGAAATGATTACTGTTAGCGCCATCTGTTGGTGGATGGATCAACGATTGGTGAAAAACATTCTCAATAATTTACATTTTTGAAATAATATTCTGCAGCATAAAAATAAATCACATTTAATTATTCTAAGTGGCATTTCTTGGTCATGTTTTAAGGTTTCTAAATTCTAATAATGGTAGCCTTCGCCTTGGTTAGGTGGGATGTATGGTTGTCCGGGTCCCGACGGGTAGCCGCCTCCTTGGGTGGGCTGGTCGGGATATCTGGCTTCGCCTTCGTAGGTCACCTGAAACATTAAGGATTTACATTACCTACTGGTTGTTTGGTTTTGACATACCTACATACTGTCTAAAAATAATTTTTAGGCCTGAGCCATTTAAAAATAATGAATTTTCACCGTTTAAATTTAATCTTGAATTGAGCGAATGATTTTCAGCCAAGATTTATTTCTTTAGCGTTAGCGTTTGTCGAAAGAGAATCGATATGTTACATGGCTAGAGGCTCTATCGTAGCTGCGGATTTCACTAACATTCGTGTTATAGTTATGTAAAGGTATACACTACTAGCAAAATAATTAAAGGTCCACTGAAAATGGTCACAACCGTACCGTCTCGTCTAAGACCGTCTCCTATGAACTTTTACACCTATATTTATATACAAGGATTAAAATTGATCCATCATTTTAATTCAAATTAAAGTGGACCTAATCACTACTAATTAAAGTTCACTTTACTTTGAAGTAAATTGTTTAATCGTAAAGAAACGTGCGTCTCGGGACGCTAGACTGAAGTGATAATTTAAACCCGATGCCGTATGCGTGTGAGAAATGAAAGCTAGACATATTGGCGCCGTAACGCGTTACGTTACGAATTGGCTAACCCTCCTTAAGAAGTTATTACAATATATGGCCGATAATGAAAAAATAATAGTTCTAAAAGACGTGTCCATACCTCAGCATTGAATCCATTCTTCCAGTCTGCGGTGTACCTCACGATCTGCGTGCGACCGTCGGGCAGCGCGATCCGGTACTCGCCGCGTGTGACGTCACCGTCCGACTTGGCGTTGTGACTGTAGTCGTTGCCGTCTTCGTTGACGGCGTAGGCGAAGTCGAACGGCATGCCGGGCTCGTGGTGGTGGTGGTGATCGTGTTCATCGGTGTGGGGATGCTGGAATTCATCATTAATAATTGTCATCAACATCATCATTATCATTATCATTATTATCACTATCAACATCTTCATTATTATATTATTTTTGAGGACTCCTTACAGAACATACAGCTTTAGTAAGGCATTTGAAGACATTTGAATTTCTAAATCAGCTTACAATGGATGGAATGATTTGACCGCGGAAAAATTAGTTTTCTAATTAAAAGTAACATGATGGTGAATTTTGAAGATTATTCTCAGAACTATGTAGGTACAACATCGAACCCGGAGAAAGTAAAAAAAAAAATTAATGACCATAAAACATTTTTCATATTATGAAACGGCAATTGCGCTAAAATCTTAAAAATATTTTGTGTCAGAACTACCCGATCTCTTCACGAACGAAGATTATATAAATAAAATATCACCACATTTTAATTAGTTATTCTACCTATAACAGAAGTCTCCTACGAATAACACTGCACTCATAAATCTACGTTTTATCTAAGTGTAATATGAATCTATAAACTATGTTAGAGATTTGCGCTCCCAAAACATACAGAATCCATTTTTTTTTTACAATTATTTATATATTTGACGGCCTCCGTGGCGCAGTGGTATGCGCGATGGATTTACAAAAACGGAGATCCTGGGTTCTATCTCCGGCTGGGCAGATTGAGATTTTCTTAATGAGTCCAGGTCTGGCTAGTGGGAGGCTTCAGCCGCTAGTTACCGGCAAAGACGTACCGCCAAGCGATTTAGCGTTCTGGTACGATGCCGTGTAGAAACCGGGTGTGGATATTCATCCTCCTCCTAAGAAGTTAGCCCGCTTTCATCTTAGACTGCATCATCACCTACCATCAGGTGAGTTTGTAGTCAAGGGCTAACTTGTAAAGAATATAAAAATACTCCTGTATTGTATGTAATATCTACCTACTGTAATTAATGGTGACTAAGATAGCAAAATGAAACGCATAGTAATGGGCATTAATCTACGAAGTGAAAATGGTAAAATAATTCCGTCTCATTCCAATTATGTTGTAGGAGGTAAACAGAAGTCGTAAAACGTTTAATTCAATTCGTAAATATAATATTTTATGCGGGTTCGGCTTAGGCAATTTTATCGTAGCATAAAATTTGATGCCAGCTACGGCCTTGGCAGTGTTTCACAATACAATAGTCGGTACGTAGCGTAGCGGGAATGAGAATTGCACTGAACAATTATATCATTAAAAATGGATTTAAAACGCGAACGAAGGCTTTGCTTTATGTTTTGGTAATGTTTTTTACACTTTACAAGTTTTAATGGCTCTTTTAGAAGTTTCAAATATATATACTATTGTTTAACTTGGAATTATGTATTTTGTTTTGTTCAAATTCGTCTTTGTAAAGTCAAATCAAGTTATGTTAATCAAAAAAAGTTAGAGCCTCAATAGCTCAACAGTAAAGTGGCCGTATTCATCGGGTGGTGGATCTATCTCCGCCCCGCTAGACTATTGTCGTACCCACTCCTAGCTCCGACTAGTTGGAGAAATGGGGCTATTGGTCACATTTAACCCAACTAATTTTGATGCCCCTCTAAGGCACGCTACGCCACTAGGTACTTTTGACGGATATGGCCTTCACCTTCGAAGTTTTCAGGTACCTAATACGTATTTAATTGATTGTACGATGAAAATAATTTCAATTGAATTGGTTATATTTACATTTACAGCTATGCCTAACAAATATATCAATATACAGATGTATGAACTTAAATCACTCTGGTAAGATATTATATTTAAGGCTGGTTTTAGAATCACTGTGATCGTCGGCGCTGACAGCTCAGCGCATAGCGCGCCGACCACGGCGCTGATAGCTACCTGTTATTCTGAAACGCTCCCCAGGAGTTCATACACTTCGTCTGTCAGCGCCGACGGTCTGCGTTACTCTAAAACCAGCCTAAATATTTTGTTTGGTTCAATAATTTGGAAACTGTCTATCGTATTTATCTCATTGTTTGAACATAAATAGTTTCAGAGACTCCACGTAAAAACTGTAAGTAGGTAACTACTACCTCTGCATTTTATTACTTATAGGATACCTACCTATATTTACATATATTGTAATAATTCTGTATTGAAACCCTTGAAACAAAGATTAATAAATAATTGATTAATTAATTTAATGTCCGATTTTTTTCAATTTATATTTTCCTAAAGTTGATAGTAGATATGCAGAAATGAACGATTTCTGTCACAAACAGTCTCAAACAGTGAAGGAAAAACGTCGTGAGGAAACCTGCATAGAACCTCAGAATTGTCTTAATTCTCTACGTGTGTTAAATCTGCCAGTGTGGTGGACTAAGGCCTAAGCTCGTGGTTAACTGTGGCCGAATATGGGTTGTTAATGATGATGATGATGATAAATAAATGTAGGTTTTTAGAGCCAAGAGTGTCTGAGGTAATGGTATCAAAGTCAAACTTGGTAAACTACCCTTTAGTTTCCTTGTTATTTTTAGGAAAGCTTAAAATATTTAAAACATCTGCCACAAGTATGTTTTTTGCTATTAGACGCTAGATGGCAATATATCAATATTTGTTAAAAGTAAAAAAAAACATTTATTTTTTGGTGTAAAAAATATTACTTCATTTATAGATCCTCGTAAGTACCTTCTTGTCTATTTACATTTTTTTTCTTATAAGTATGTATGTAGGTATTATATTTATTTACAACTAGCGGACGCCCGCGACTTCGTCTGCGTGAAACCTTACTACTACGCCTACCCCTACGCTACCCTACCCCTACCTTACCTCTACCCTACTCCTACCCTACCCCTTATCCTACTATTCTTATGGTAGGGACCATGCGACGGCGACGGAAGCTTAAAAAATGGAGTAACTTCTCCCGTTTTCCCAACATTTCCCTTCACTGCTCTGCTCCTATTGATCGTAGCGTGATGAAAACTATACTATAACCTGCCCAGGAGTATGAAGAATAATTGTGCCAAGTTTCGTTAAAATCCGTCGAGTAGTTTTTGTTTCTATAAAGAACATACAGACAGACAGACAGACAGACAGACAGACAAAAATTTTACTGATTGCATTTTTGGCATCAGTATCGACCACTAATCACCCCCTGATAGTTATTTTGGAAATATATTTCATGTACAGAATTGACCTCTCTACAGATTTATTATAAGTATAGATAGATTATTTTCGAACTTTTAAAAATGCTTAGAAAATACGAAATATACTAAATTAAAACACTTTGTTATTTTAAGAGTACGGAGAAAGACTATCAAGTAAGTAAATATTCTATTTATACATGTACATAAATATATATAGATATCTACCTAATATTGTAGGTAGGTAGGTACATACTGGACAGGACTAGGCTTGCCAGGTGTCCGGCTTTAGCCGGACATGTTTGGCTTTTTGCGGTCGTGTCCGGCCAAATATGGAGGTACATGTTCGGCCTGTCCGGCTTTTGTCAGGCTTTTTGTGTGTCAGAGTGGCGATTCTCGCTAACTTAATAAACATTTCAAATTCGTAAACAAGTTTTTTTTATTATAAATATGATGTGCATCTTTTAATAAATATCGAATATGCATATATCTGGCACACTCATCGATCTCATCCTCACTTTACATCACATATAAATACTTTTTTCAACAGCCCAGCTGTAAAAACAATAAGTTTGGCAATAAAAAAAACATGTCCGGCTTTTAGGGCAAAATGTCCGGCCTTATATAGTGCGAAGTCCGGCCTTTGCATTTTATGGCCTGGCAACCCTAGACAGGACAGGTAGGTAGGTATTAGTTACTGTAGTTTTATATATTAGAGATCTAATAGAAAATCCTATATTTCAGGTATTGAGTCAACCGGTAAGCAATAGTTCCGCAACTGTATATTAGAAAATAACAATTATTAAGCAACTCTAACAAAACCTAATAGTATGAGATCAAATATAGGAGGCAATAAAATATATAAGTACCCTCATCTGTTATCTATTAGGCATAAGAAATAAATGAGAGAAAATATTCATATTGACACGTTGCGAATAGGTTGTACCTAGTAAAATTGCGGCCGAATAGTATTAAATGATTACTTTTTATATAACATACCTCCCTCATTGGATAATTGAAAAAATCGTACAGGTATATGTTGCCTGCTTCACACTACAACTTTAACTTATAATTATATCTTCATCAGTTATTTAGTCGTCTAAAATGTCAAATGAAAGCTTATTTTATGCTTAATTTAAATCTATTACGTTGCTTAATTGATCTAGATCCTATTTAGTAGGTAGTATTTTCCTAGAATTCCTAGATTGTTAAAGACAATTTATTCAGGCAACTAGGTACCTACATACTCGTATTTGCAATGTGTTACTGTAAATAGTAGGAATCTATTATTTATTTATCACTAATAAATAATAGACGAGGGTATATATTTCTAATGCCGTATCGTTAGACCGTATTCGAACGTACCGATATGTAAGAAACGTATCAAAAGTAAGGAATTACCTACCCAATAGAGTTGAAATTATAGCAAACTATTTTTATTTTTATATTATTTATTTTTATATTATATTATACTCGAAATGCCGAGGGTAAATCCACGGTTTCCACAGGATTTAGGATTAAGGCTAAACTATACTGTATACTGCACATGACTTACGAGTTGTTTCAAAATTCTTCGCAGAATTGCATAATGCCTTAAAAATGAGTAAGTATCTACTCACCTACCTACTCGTAGTTTTACGTTTCATTAAAGACATTCCACGGTTTCATCATTATCAGCCGATGGACGTCCTCTGCTGGACATAGGCCTCTTGCATGGACTTCCAATCAAAACAGTCTCGAGCCGCCAGCATCCAGCGGCTCGCTGCAACCCGCTTGCTGTCTTCGGTCCACGGTTTAACCCATGTTATTCCTGTTACCTGTTACCTTGCAGCTATAAATCGCTTTTAAGGAGGAACAAACATACACACTTACACACAAACTTTCACCTTTATAATATTAGTGTAATTAGTAAGGATGAGTTAATAAGTTATAGTATGGAATACTAATCCTACTAATATTATAAACGCGAAAGTTTGTAGAAATTCTATGAATTGTATGGATGTTTGTTACTCTTTAACGCCGTTACTACCTACTGAAGCGATTTGGCTGAAATTTGGAATGGGTATAGATTTTATACTGGATTAACACATAATATGCAACTTTTAATCCTAGATTTTCCTCTGGATTGACACATAGGCTACTTTTTATCCCGAAAAAATCCATGGTTTGATGATAATATGAATGTTTGTTACTCTTTCACGCCTCGACTACTAAACCGAATTAGCTGAAATTTGGTATTAAAATATATTATAGCCTGGATTAACACATAGGCTACTTTTTATCCCAGAAAAATGTATGGTTCCCGAGGGATTTGTGAAAAACTAAATTCCACGCGGACGAAGTCGCGGGCGTCCGCTAGTCAATTATTAAATGAAAATGATCAGGAATATGAAATATTCTTTCTACTATGAAATATTTTTTCATGATCCGGCGCACACGTGGCCATGCTCACCGGCAAGGGTTCACTCACCGAGTCCACGAAATGTACTACCAATCAACCTATTTTAGGTAAGCATGTAAATAATCATCACAAACTATAATATCGTATTGACAATAACTGACATAGCTTATATATTTACTGACAGGCTACCGTTAAAATGCCTATTTCTTTAAACTTTTGACGAAGGGACTCGCGTGATTTTAGTTGATATATTGCTCGAATTGCTCTTTTTTGAAGTACAAATATAGAATGTATATCAGTAGCCTTGCCCCACAACAAAATACCGTAAGACATTACGCTGTGAAAGTACGCAAAATAAACAAGTCTAGCTGTATCAACATCAGTAAACTGTCTTATTTTTCTCACTGCAAAAGCAGCTGAGCTGAGTTTACCTGACAGTTTTTCTATATGAGCACCCCACTGAAGTTTAGAATCCAAGGTCACTCCCAGGAAAACTGTACATAAATATATATAGATATCTACCTAATATTGTAGGTAGGTAGGTACATACTGGACAGGACTAGGCTTGCCAGGTGTCCGGCTTTAGCCGGACATGTTTGGCTTTTTGCGGTCGTGTCCGGCCAAATATGGAGGTACATGTTCGGCCTGTCCGGCTTTTGTCAGGCTTTTTGTCAGAGTGGCGATTCTCGCTAACTTAATAAACATTTTTCTCGCTAACTTAATAAATAATCATCACAAACTATAATATCGTATTGACAATAACTGACATAGCTTAGCGAATCGCGAAGCTGAAGTGGCGATGAGCAGGCCACATAGTTCGAAGAGCCGATGGATGTTGGGGTCCCAAGGTGCTAGAATGGCGACCCCGCACCGGAAAGCGCAATGTTGGTCGACCCCCATTATGTGGATGCTGGCGGCTCGAGATCGTTGCGCTTGGAAGTCCATGCAAGAGGCATATGTCCAGCTGTGGACATCTATCGGCTGATAATGATGATGATATTAGTAAAAGGTCTTTGCTAAATAGATCTTTGGTGCCGTGAAGACCAGGTCGTTCCATAAAGTCAAAGATCATTTATTTCAATTAGGCTTAGTTTACAAGCACTGTCGAAACGTCATGTAATAAATTTTTCATTTTTTTTTTATAAATTTTTAATAGTGTTTTTTTTATTACATTTTTATATTATAACATTGTTAAAAATTAAAAAAGGACAAATAAATTAATGAAAGTAAATAGTTATTAGATAATGGTGATAATAATTGATCGTAAACTTAAAATTAAAGTTACGAGGGCTTTCTAAACAAACGGATTGCGCTGGCAATCTATATAGACGTCGTAACTCATACAGATGCGTCGTCATCAACCCATATTCGGCTCACTGCTGAGCTCGAGTCTCCTCTCATACAGATGCAGTTGTTATAAATTCTGTTAAGTAAGTATTACATTTTCATTTCAGTCGGCAAATTTGTTCCTGATAGCGGTAAGTCCATATTTATGGTAATAAAATTTGCTAAAACACTTTACCGATTTCGAGATTCTCTTTTAGAAATCGTGGTTCTGTTTGGCAGATTTAAAACTAGCCAGAAATTACATTTATGCATTTTGAATGCAACATAAACATAGTTTTTAATCACTGACGTAAATAAAATCTTTTTAACAAAAAATTTTAAAGCTAAAAATAACATCGTACCGTCGATGATTCGAACTATATCAATGAGTGTTAGGAAATCAAAATTTTACATTTTCCCTTTAATGTATAGAATCAGGAGATAATCATGATGAAAATGAGGAGAATGGTATCGACAAAGAAGCCGAACAAGAAAATGAGGTATTAAGTGATAAAGACAGTTCAAATGAGAACGATGAAAGCAATCCAGGTGAAGGCAATGAAATCGATGAAAACCTACCAGAGCAAGTCAATGAAAAAAATCTAAATCTGGACGGTGAAGACACTCTGGGTGAGAACGGAGAGCAGGAATTTGAAGAAAATGGTATTATTATTTTTAATTTTATTCGAATTTATTTCTCCTAAATGTCACATGAAATCACGCCGCAACTACTGAACCAATTTGGTTGAAATTTTCGAAATATCAAATACTGAATTTATTATGTATTTTTTTTTATTCTTTACAAGTTAGGTCTTGACTGCAATATCAACTGATCAGTTGCGTGCACTTCATACATGCATCGAAGTACTGCATACCCTAAGAGTTGTCTTCTTAGTGCTTATTAAATACAGGGTTTTTTCCAGTTTGCTTAATTTTATTACTAGTGCATACCCTGATCGACAACCTTATGCACGCCACTGCACCAGATGGTAAGTGATGACGCAGTCTAAGATGGAAGTGGACTAACTTGTTAGGAGGAGGATGAAAATCCACACCCCTTTGGGTTTCTACACGACATCGTACCGGAACGCTAAATCGCTTGGCGGTACGTCTTTGCCGGTAATATATTGATAAATATAATGATGATGATGAATTATAGATAATGTATACGCGTTAAATTAAAACAACATCGTGTAAAGTAGAAATCGTATTAAAATATTTGTAAATATTATATTAAATATCTAAATCTAAATGCTATAATTAATTTGTTTTCCAGAATCATTGCCCGTATCTAAAATATACAACACACCGAAGCCGGGAAAACTGCCAGACCACTATGTTGATGATGCGTAAAAGAAAAGCATTATCTTTTAATTGAATCTCAAGTATTACAAGCAATAATTTTAAATAATTAATAAATAGTACCTCTGAGATCTTTCTTTAGTTTGATCATTTTCTTCTCTCTTTGTTAGCCTTCTCCTATCGGAGGTTAGCAATATTTAAGATTAATGTTACTTTATTTACTGCTGCCCGAGTGATCTGGTACTCATATTGAAGATTAGCGTACGTTTACGACGAACCCCTGTAGCCAAGTGGCACGTCGATTCTCTTTCTACGATCGCTAACGCTTCGAAAACTAGAAAAATGTATGGTAATGACAGATCTTGATCACGTGACCTGTCTATAGCAAATGTCATGAGAATCAAAGTGCCACTTGGGTACAGGGGCAGGCACTAGTTAAAAACCTTATGCACGCCACTGATAACCAGTGTACCAAGGTTGTAGTACTCACATCTGGCGGCGGAGGTGGCGGCGGTACGTAGGTGTTGGGTCTCGTCGGCGGCGGGGTGGTCCTGATCGGCGGGGGAGGGGGGGTCTGGAATAGATAACATAACTGTTACTTCATCATCATTAACAACAAATATTCGGCTCACTGTTGAGCACGAGCCTCCTCTCAAAATGAGAGAGAGGAGTTAGGTCAATAGTCCACTACGCTGGTGGCCCAATGCGGATTGGCAGACTTCACACACGCAGAAAATTAAGAAAATTCTCTGGCATGCAGGTTTTCTCACGATGTTTTTCTTTCACCGTTTGAGACACGTGATGTTTAATTTCTTAAAATGCACGTAAGTGAAAAGTTGAAAAAATCTATGCCCTCAAAATCGAAGGCTGAGGTCATATCAACTGGAATATCACGTCTCTCAACTTAGTTTCATATAATTTCTGTCAATCTTCAAGTTTAATCGTCTAGTAGGTGAAGTCCCTAAGCTTGCGTTTGCATAAAACGAAAGCTGTTAGCTCAGTGTTACTCATGAATTTGAATGTTAATTTTTTAAAGAGCAACTGTTGAGTTTCTTGCCGGTTTCTTCTCAGCAGAACCTGCCTTCCGAACCGGTGGTAGAATCTTTACAAATCAAATTGTAAACTGAGCCTAATTGAAATAAATGAATTTTGATTTTTTTGAATTTTCAACCCATTTCACATTAGTATACGTTTATAGAGCAATAAGTACAAATTCGGCCTGACTTAGAGTAGTTACATCAATACTTTCTTTAATGGATCCTATGTGAAAAAATCATGCTTATTAGCAGACTTCACACACGTAGAGAATTAAGAAAAATTTCAGGTATGCAGATTTCCTGTGATGTGATATTTAATAAAAAAAAATATGCGATATCTTTAAATCCTCTATACGCAATTTACTTATCTATGAATATACTTCTATACTAATATTATATAGAGGTAAAGTTTGTGGTAATGTATCTTGATCTAGTGAATCGATTTTAAAAATTTCATTACCAATAGAAAGCTACAGTATTTGTGAGTGTCATAGGCTATATTTTATCCCCGTATTCCTACGGGAACGAGAAATAAACGGTTGGAACTGCGGGTCGCCTGCTAGTTTATAAAGGTATCAACACACGGATTAGCATAATATCCAGTTCACGGCCAATAATTCGCTACTAAAGTCCCGTGCAACAGTTTCGACGTATGAATGGACGTTTAGTGTTTATCCGAAGGCTGTATGTGGCCCATTGTTCACACACAATGTTTTATAATGGCACTATAAGACAATCGGCCCGTTTTTTTTCACCGTTTACATACCTATTTGGTATTTATGCTCGATTGTATTGAGTTATTATAGGCGCTAATTGCCAAACGTATGAGTATGTGTTGATACTTTTTTCATTATAAGTAAATTATGTACATGTGGTTATAAAACTAGTAAAACAAATTACCTACCTTTATGGTTTTATAATAAAGAATAATTAATTTTATTTGATTGTATATAATTATATACATAATATTACAATCTTGATAAAAGTGGCATGCTGTCTAGTAAAACGTAGCATGCATAGCAAATGATGAGACAAAAATAAAGCCTCTTTTGTAATATAAAAATTATTTCTTATCTGTAAATACTTTATTAATTTTCTTAATACCCATTATTAAAGAATGTTTAATGGTGTCTGTCTTATACCCAAAGGTTTGAGCTTCTTTTTTTTTTCGAGCAGACGTCACGCGGTTTTACCTGCCTATAGCACCCAGGGATAGTATAGCTTCCCAATAGTAAACGAATTTTTACTGTTCAATGCAAACAAACAAAGAAATCTTTCTTCTTTATAATATTAGTTATTAGCCAATCATAGGTTCTCGCTCTACTTACTTATTTTTTAAACTTCAATCTCACTTGATGTTATGTGACAATACAGATTTTGTTGTTGAGAAAGTATAAAGAACGGTGCCAAAGGGGTTGTCAAGCATTTAAGTGAGTTTTTTTTGGCTAGTTCTATACTCACTCTGGTGGGGAAAGGTATTTTGGGTACGTCGTAGTTGTACCCCTTGCTGGGGGGGAGGTACTCGTTGGCTGCCAGCGCCATACTCAGCATACAGCTGGCGACTAAGCAGGACAGCATCATCTGGAAGAAGAGATATAACATATTTAGTACATGTTATACAAGTATTTTAGCGATCCAGTACAGATCAATTTTTAAAAAATGAAGAATTTTATCCATGGTTTTTTTTAAACAAGACCTCTCTTTTCCTCTTGAATTATAATCGTAGAACTGTGTCAAGAGTAATCGACAGTCAGGGTTTGAACCCAAGACGGTTAAGACTAGTGTTTAAGCTCAGAGCTTATTAGTTACTAGTTGAGCTTGTAGCTTCCACAAGCTCAACTAAGCTCGTAGCTTATTAACTATGGAGCTCTTTATTAGTCTTGAGATTACTCTTGTGTTTAATAAAAACAGTAATAACTCAATAATCTCCAATATCTTACAGTGAAGTTCTATTAAGATCGGTCCAGACGTTCCATAGATTTGACAAACAGACAGACAGATAAAAAGCTTGTTCGGTGTCGTGTAAACAAATAACTATAATATTAATCACACAGTAATTTTGAAGTCACAGACAGCCACTTAATTTTTTTTTAATTTAATATATATTTTAATTTTATTTATAACTAGCGGACGCCCGCGACTTCGTCCGCTTGAAAGTCGTTGTAAACTTTCAACTACCCCTACACTACACTACCCCTACCCTACCCCTACCCTACTCTACCCCTACCCTACTCTACCCCTACCCTACACTACCCATACCCTACCCTACCCTACCCCTACCCTACTCATTAAGGCTGCACTTCTTTATTTATCCCCCCCCCCCGCGAGTCGCGTCGAGCGCGGCAACCGTTACACAAAAATAATCCATATAGCATGAATTAGTATGCACGCGCGATGGCTTTGCGTATTTTTTGTATTATAACTTTGGTGTTTCTTTACCGATTTTTATGATTCTTTTTTTATTGAATAGGTAATAATGTTAACTTTTTTAGTTAGGGATGAGTGATGAGTGTTATAAACATAAGAGTAGACAAATATAATTAGAAAGCTCCGAACTGCTAAGCTATCGGGAGTTACACGTGTTATTGTGAGTCAACCATAAAAGATAGACATATATATGCTGTTGTGTTTTTATAGATCATTTGAAGGAGAACATTTCCGTCATACATGATTTCTATATAGCTTTAACCATTAAGGCTGTACACGTGACGAAAACTTAAAAAAGTGAGTTACTTCTCCTGTTTTCTCAACATTTCTCTTCACTGCTCTGCTCCTATTGACCGTAGCGTAATGAAAAGTGTACTATAACCTGCCCAGGAGTATATAGAATAATTGTACCAAGTTTCGTTAAAATCCGTCCAGTAGTTTTTGTTTCTATAAAGAACATACAGACAGACAGACAGACAGACAGACAGACAGACAGACAGACAAAAATTTTACTGATTGTATTTTTGGCATCAGTATCGATCACTAATCACCCCCTGATAGTTATTTTGGAAATATATTTCATGTACAGAATTGACCTCTCTACAGATTTATTATAAGTATAGATAATTTTGATAGTTCACGATTGTTGGGCGTATGATTCGTGTAAGATTAAAGTTGAAAATATGGAAATTAGGGTGAAAACATTATTCAATTTTATTTAATAGCCAAACAAACATACATCTGTTATAACATAATTTTTATTGACCTAATTTTTCCGTAAGTGTCATTAAAGTCAAATAAATTCAAAGTTACCTTTAAAAAAATAAAAAATATAATTACCCAGTTTAACAAATACAAAGTCATTATATCATTCATCTAATTTCTAGCATTAGTAGGTCTTAGTAAGAATGTGGCTGTACCTAAAAACCTTAATCATCTAAAACATAGATGTATTTACAACATAAAGCTTTACATACAACAGAAGTATGCAAGCAAGCCTGTAGCGACCTTGCACTATCGATGATGCATTGTTCAAACTATAATGCATCCATGTAGCGACAGCAGAACGAAATTAACTTTTATATTTTTATGATAAACTTTAAATTTATTATTGTTTGATAGTTCAAGGTTGTTGGGCGTATGATTCGTGTAAGTTCAAAGTTGAAAATGTGGAAATTAGGGTGAAAACATTTTTAACAAGCAGCTTGTTTTATTTAGCAACTAATACATATACAACAGCGGCGAAGAGCATACACACCGATTCCTGTCGGGTAAGCTTATAAAAATCTATACATACATGTTCATTATTATAATGACTATATGTATTTGTATATGTATGGATGTATGAGAAACCGCATTTTGTATCAAGCGGTATGAATTTCCTTTTCTTTGGGTCGGCTTACCTTCGGCAAAATTCCATTCTTCGCCACTGATATCTATATCTATATTAATATATAAAGCTGAAGAGTTCGTTTGTTTGTTTGATTGAACGCGCTAATCTCAGGAACTACTGGTCTGATTTGAAAAATTCTTTCAGTGTTAGAAAGCTCATTTATCGAGGAAGGCTATAGGTTATATATTATCCCGGTGAAACTGCGCAGCGTCAGCTAGTAGAAGTATATTTTAAAGTGATATTAAAAATAGTTCGAATCTGGTCTATATATATATTTTTTGTCACCGTATTCCTACGGGAAAGGGAACCACGGGGGTGAAACCGCGCGGTGTCAGCTAGTTAATTATACATACTAATTTTATATGTATAGCCAAATTTGTTGCCGTCGCTACATTTCCCATGAAGTATTGTATTCCGAGATTGTCCACATACCACACGACGTCACAACCGCTCAATGGGAGAATATAAACAAAAGAATTGTTTGAGCACCATCACCACCACACGCGATACTATACATAGCTACGAGCCAGCACAAGTTATATCAACTATTCTACATAATTACGCAGGCCTTCCCACCTGTGCTAATACGTGGCTAATGAATGCGGGACAAAGATGCAAATAGGATTAATTTTTACAACACGAGTTATTTCAACTATTCTCTCGCGTGCTTAATCTCGCAGATTTGTGCTTCGTGATTTCGCTATACGGATACGCATTAAACATACGAATCGGGTTGATTTTTACAGCTTCGCTTAGTACGAGTAGTAGTAAATTTATTAGATGTATAAGATGCAAAACGACGTCAAATTTTCAGTTCATTCACACGTTCATAGTCCTCGCTTTTCAATGAAAAGGGCGAAAACACAAAACTTCGGTGCGTCGTCGGATCGCAAAAATCTACGATGTCGCACAACGCACCGTGCTTTGCGTGCGCTCGTATGCACTCCAATATGATTGGTTACGATATCGATTATCTCGTTTCATTAATTCAGGAAGGACCTGTCCTTCGGGATTAGACCGTAGAAGAATTTAAGGTTTTTTTTTTAAAAAACAGTGGCGTGGAAGGAAGTTTATAAGAGTATGGATTCTATTTTGCAGCTTTGCTCAAGCTGGAATGCCGCCCTTACTGCCACCCAACATCGCTCTGGCTATTTGAAATATTCCACGGTTAATTTCGTAGATTAAGAGTTAAAATGTTACCGTAAAATCGTCAAGACTGCGGTATTTAAATTGAGATGTCATGGTGAAGTGATTAAATAACCAATGTGGTTGTGAATAAGTAATTTATTTTGCCATTTTCCGCGAAAATTTATATGGCGACTGGAATGTTGACTTTACAATAATGTGTAGATAGTCGTAATTTACTTGTACTAATTCACATAGATGAGTTTATTAGTAGATATTATACTTAATTTAGCCCCCTAAGTGTGCCAGCTTTGTGGTGCCAAGCTCCAGATATCCTTAGGAGTAGTAGTATTGGTAGTAGAAGAGGAGTCAAAGAGGGGATTTTGCAGTTACACGAGCGTGGCAGATGAACATAAGGGAGTATATCTTGCACGTTGTTGAATAATGTTGAAAAATATAATAATTGAATTGAAATAAATATATAAACACCTTTAACAATAGGCACAAGTTTGTGGGCGCAAGCTGCAGACGATGTGCGAAAATCAAAAATATGTACAATGTAGTGAACATTTCGTTTGCGGCCCATTGTTAGCCTGTGAAACATATTTGTAACATGCTTTCCGATCTAGACGATCTCGAATATTGGGTAATACCATAGTATACTAATCTCACAGAAGGGAAATTGGTGTAATAATATCAAGGTTGCGCTGCAGAGATTGCAACTAAGCGATAAGGCTTTGTATTCTATTTTTTAAATTGTTTCTTGATTTATAGGTTATAGCTTGCAATAGAACAATGAGTATGTGAAGAGTGTATAAAAGTATATGAATAATATATTAATACTTTTCCTAAAAAGTGTCTTTATTAACGACATCCTTATTGTTGTTTTAAGTTTTTGGTGACTAGTTATTATTATTTTTGAGAATATAGCCCATGACGCAAACAAATAAAGTAGTTTTCTAGTGGTAAAAGAATTTTCTAAATCAGTCCAGTAGATCAAGAAATTATCCTTTCAATACCGCAAACTTTACCTCTTTATAATATTTTAGTACTAGCGGACCCTGTCAGTTGATAGTCGGTTTTTTTCATTTGTCTCTCAAGCCATCTTCGTACTTTTAATAAATATTCTAAAAAAATAATTAGCTTATTAGAAAAGTGATTTGCGCTTAGTAAGAAATTCAAGATTCATTTTTATATAAATAGAAGTACGGATATATAATATATACAAGTCCGAATTTTCTTTTTCAGAATTCAGTTAAAAGAACTTACGATGAAACACGTCAACGTCTGACAGTTAATACTTCAGAACTGTAAGCTTATTAAACTGCGATAATCCGGTCCGAGAACCAAGGCATGAAATAGTCCATAACAAGATAAATTCCCAGCGTATTTCGACGAGTGGCAGCCGAACTTGCAACAGGGTAATTTATGTGTTACAGATCAGAGAGCAGGCAATAGACCATGAGAGGTGTTTTCTCACCTATTACCCGGCTTTTTATTAAATTCGTTCACAGCTAGGCGCCCTTGCTTTGTATGGCGTTTTTTTTTTTTTGCAAAACCTAGTAATCGAAAAACAGTTAATCTTAAGGGATTTGGGGTACGTTGGACTAGTTAATTGAGCCCATACGGAGGCCTTAGTCATGAGTTTGTTTATGCATTTTCGTTTCGAGACAAGTTTGGTATACTCTGACAATAATCTTGTCAGTTCAGCTGTTACTTTAATTTTTCTTTAATAGCTCCACGGTATTAGCACTGAAATGTCATGGGTTTCCCACCCGCTGGAATATTGTTGTATCAATTCCTAAATCAGTCTTTCCGACTAATTGGGGGGGGGGGGGGATATTGATCGTATTATATATACCTACACTTCACCTTCAGTTCAAAGAGAGAACGGAACCTAGAATTAATAAATTTAAGTGACAGTAAATAGAAGAAAAGGAAAAAAAAAACATGGAATTTTTTCCGGCAGCAAGAATTTGCAATTATTTTCGATTTCGACTTTCAGCAACGGATTTTGTCAAAATTCTAAAAGGAACCTTCCACCGCCCTAAGTTTAAGTTCGTGATACCAGTTTCACTTCAATCATAACATTTATATTAATTCTGACTATGAATAGATTCAAGATACGTATTTATGATCAACAAATCACGATGCTTCATTTAATAAAAAAAGATAGATTAACTAATGTCGTTGTCACGTTTCTATAATAGTTGAAATCAAGACCTATCTAAAGAGATTCCAAAAGTTATTGTACCTAAGTCAGGTGTCTATTATGTGTTGCGGTTGTGTATGAAATGTTCCCGTGGCTCAGTCATCAGGCGGCGAGTTGGAACACCGTGGGGTTTTAGTCGGTTGAAGTCCGACATAACTTTCTTGCGTCCCCGTGGCGAGAGGGTATCCATGAGGATTTCCCCACGTAAAAAAAAAAGGTGTCTATTATGTCCACCATTTTGTTTTTTTTTAGAACTGCAACCATTTACAGAACCTATGTTTACGAAGATTGATACATATAGGTGAGTGTGTTTAAGAAATTAAATATCACGTGTCTCAAACGGTGAAGGAAAACATCGTGAGGAAACCTGCATACCAGAGAATTTAATTCTCAGCGTGTGTGAATCGGCATTGGCCAGCGTGGTGGACTATTGGCCTAACCCCTCTCATTCTGAGACGAGACTCGAGCTCAGCATTGAGTCGAATATGGGTTGATAAGGAAGGGACGGAAGGTTAGTGTGTACTGTTTAGTATAGCTGATATCTACGAACAACAATAATTTTAGTAACTACTTCATGAAGTTACGTTTCCAAATTAATAATATATACGAGTGTTATTTAGAACGAACCGAATCAACGCAGTCAAAGAAATTAGGAGATCTGCAGAAGTATCAAAGTCACTGATATAGAAGAAGAAGAAGAAAGAAGAAAGAAGAAAAAGAAGATATAGCGAGTCGCGAAGCTGAAGTGGCAATGGATATGGCACATAGTTCGAAGGCCGATAGACCTTGGGGTCCTGGAATAGAATGGAAGGTGCTGGAATGGACCCCGCACCGGAAAGCGAAGTGATGGTCGACCCTCCACTAGGTGGACATGGACACAGTCTTTGCAAGAAACGTCTCAAGAGACGTTTAGGTGTATTCACGCCCATCATTAAGATGATGATGATGATAAATGATGAATGAATGAATGAAATATACTTTATTGTACATCAAAAAGAAGAATAACAAGCAAGTAATTAACTTAAAAACGGCCTTATCGCTAATGGGCGATCTCTTCCAGACAACCAATCGAAAAAGAGAAAATAAATGAGAATGATGATGATTTAAAAATTAAAAACAAATAATATACAACATTAGATTTTCTAATGTTGTTGAATTTGAATCAAGTGAAATGTTGAAATTAAAGTAAAATGAAAACTAAGATGGATCCCAAATTAAATTTCGTGACCGTAATAGTACCAAATGAAATGAACAAATCTAGATTTCTTATACTAAGTAGTAGTTAGGGGACATTTTGACATTTCGCGTCGCAGAACGCAGAACCGCGGAATGCTATATCACGATGGGTGCAACGGCATGCCGATAGGCGTTGTCTCTCACGATGGATTCGCGAAATGTTAGGTACTCAGCTGTATAACTCGTGCGCATTAACTTGACTCCTGGCTACCAAACACAACCATACAAACAAACGTCATTCGAGACAAGTTATTCCGCACATGCTGTATCTAATAACCCTTGGCTGAGTTTGTTGTGGGCTCTATTCGGACCGAGGCACGTTTGGAACCCTCGTAACTTTCTTTAGTTTTAAATTTGCGCCTATTATTACCACCATTAGCTTAGATTAAATTATGACATAATCTTGACCTTTCAAATGTGCTTGTAAACTAAGCTTAATTGAAATAAATGAATTTTGACTTTTTTTACTTTTAATAATTACTTTTAAATGCTTTTAGTTAATGTTAAAAATGTAGCTGCTAGTTAGTCTATGTGGTTTTCATCATTCAATTCATCCGCATAGTTCCCGTTCCCATGAGTATACGGGGATAAAACATACGTATAACACTCACAAATTTCAAAAGCTTCTTATCACATAGATCCAGAGAATACGCCGTGCAATACTACAAATTTTACCTCTTTATAATATTGCTAGCCCTGCGGTTACATTCGCGTAGTTCCCGTTCCCGTGAGTATACGCTCATAAAACATACCTATGACACTTCCAAATAATATGGTTTTTAGTGGTAAAAGAATTTTCAAAATCGGCTTAATTAATCCAGAGATTACCTCCTATAATACCACAAACTTTACCTCTTTGTAATAATGGTATAGATAAATTAATATAGATGAGAAATTGATAATTTAACTATGCGTGGTGGGTCTAAACTCTATATTATTTCTCCTTTAAGGAGGGAGGCCTGAACCTGTGAGTCGTTAGAATAGGCTGATAATAATATTATGTAAGTTTTACTTAAGTTTTGTGCGTTTTGTGATATGTATTGGATTCATTTCTATTTGAATTTTATTTATTTGACTGTGAAAAAAACATGTCATTCACAACGGATGGCAGGTGACGTTTTTTTTAAATGTTATTATTAAATTTAAAATTTTTATTTAACTTAAGTTGATTGATATGTAAAAAATATTTATAGATACCATTTTTCGCCAACAATTAGGTATAGCTTTGGTTGACGGACATCTTTATTCTCACGCAAACTCGTATAACATAATTTAAATTAGAATCGCATTGCAACACACCACACAGATAGTGATCACCGCAGTATTGTATGAACACATTACAATGGTGCCATCCCACAGAAATTTTACCATGTAAATATTATAAGCATTTGAGATTTCGCGGTTTAACCGCCTTCTGAAACATGAGGTCCTAAATCCCACGAGTGGTAGGTTTCTTTGTATTAATAATAAAATAGTAATAAAATAGTTTCGTTAATAAAAAATAAAGTTTGTAAACGTAACCCGTAGTAACCCGACTACGTAAAAAAGTGGTCTAAAAAGGACGAAACAAGTAAATATTTCTGATTTTTGATTTTTTTTTGATTGATTTGATCAACCCATAACAGGCTCACTGCTGAGCTCGAGTCTCCTCTCAGAATGAGAGGGATTAGGCCAATAGTCCAACACGCTGGCCCAATGCGGATTGGGAGACTTTACACACGCAGAGAATTACGAAAATTCTCTGGTATACAGGTTTCTTTACGATGTTTTCCTTCACCGTTAGAGACACGTGATATTTAATTTCTTAAAATGCACACAACTGAAAAGCTGGAGGTGCACGCCCCGGACCGTATTCGAACCCACACCCTCCGGAACCGGAGGCAGAGGTCGTATCCACTGGGCTATATATTTCTGATATAAATCGGGAAATGCATAGGTACAATAAAAAAAATTCATAAATTAATTGAACCGACTTCAAACTCAGAAATTAAACTAATAAGCGAAAAATAACATCGTACGTGCTACCTTTTGAGCACTTTGAAGGCGGTGCCAACACAGCGATTCATTAACTCAAGCCTTTTAAATAATAAAGGTTTTCGATTTTCAGACAGTTCTTTCCCGTGGTTCTTTCAGAAACGGCTGTAATTAATACGTCACTGGCTTGTCACCACCTTCAAAGTGGTCAAAAGGTAGCACATACGATGTTATTTTACGCTTTTTTGTTTAATGTCTGGGTTTGAAGTCGGTTAAATTTTTTTATGATTTTTTTTTTATTTTTACATTTTTAGTGATAGGTACTCTAGAACTAGCTTCATTTTCTTTCCAACAAAAAAAAAATATTTTTAAAATTGGTTAATAAATGGCGAAGTAATGAGGTAACAAACATCAAAAAAAACATACGTGTCGAATTGAGAACCTCCTCCGGTTTTTGAAGTCGGTTAAAAATGATTAAGGTCGTGGTCGAACCCATTTTATACCTACCGCATACTTTCTGCATAATCACAGTAGATATATTAGTAATAGATGCGACCACGGCTCTACGTGGCTCTACCATGATCATTTTTGTTCCTATGAAGTCTGCAAATCCAAACCATTGGGCCAGCCTGGTGGACTATTGGCCAAACCCTCATCGTGAGAGGATACTCGATATCAGCAGTGAGCCGAATATGGGTTGATGATCTACCTATGTCTTGGTTTAGTTTTTTGTTTGAAACATTCTCAACGGTGTCTTTGAAAGACTTTCAAAGTTGAAACCACTATATATTTTATTCAATATATTGTTTTAATCTGACCAAGGAATCTTATTCCTTATTATTAATCTTATATAAATAAATAAATAAATAAATAAATTCCTCTAAGGTAAAAGTAAAGCTACTGGATTAATAAGAGAGTTCAATATTAATGTAAATGTATTATGTTGAAATAACATTGCTACAACATAGACCTCAAAAATAAGTGGCCCGTACCGAAAATTATCTCAAATCTATCCAATTACAGACCAGAGATCCATCTTAATGGAGGCATATGTTACGAATATGGTGTCATTATATACAGGTCAAGTACTATACTTATGAGATGAACTTTTATGGAATAGCTTACTGCTTTTGATAATACAAACTAACTAGATAATAGGGTAGTTGACTCATATCAATGATGGTGATGATGAAAGATTTCTTAAAAAATTTAATTTAAACATCATGTATTTTATTATATTTTCCAAACGTCTTAAATGCTGTCGTTACTTGATGTAATAAACGTCAAAAAATTGATAGCTAATATTTATGTCAAACGCTCCGTTTGTAAGGAATTTGTTGAAGTGACGTCAAGAAACAGTTGAAAAACACTACCAGGTGGACATCAAGCGAGTCGCAGGTATTTGCTGGATGCAGATAGCTCTGGATCGTGATATTTGGAAGTCCCTACAAAAGACCTATGTCCTGCAGTGGACGTCCATCGGCTGACATCATGATGATGATGTATCTGATTGTGTATTTGCTGTATTCATAATATTCGTCGTATTTCGAGGGTTTTGACGAGCACAGAAGCTCTGCTTGAGGGCTTGATGAATCTAGGCAGTGGATATTAGGGAGATAAATGGTCTTGATGGAGATGTAGACAAAAGAACAACAATGAAAAAAGTGATCCTGGTATATATTTGCGTATTTTCCGTTTGTGGTACGAAACTCTATAAAGATTCCATGATATTTTAACAAGGCTTTTATTAGAAGCTCGGTTTCTCAACGACCATTCTCCTTTTTCGCAATATAAATAAAATAAAAACACTTAATAAATAACAGCGCACAAATCATCCACAAGCGATTGACTGACCGTTTGTTTTGACAACTTAATTATTAAAGATTGCGTTACGCGCAGATTAAGCTAGACGCACATTAATTACTTTTACACTGTGCACTGTGTTATTATTTAATTAAATAATAACTTATGGCTTAGTTATTAATAACTAACTAATAGTATATGAAATCGAAGAGCCGATGGACGTTGGGGTCCCAAGGTGCTAGAATGGCGACCCCGCACCGGAAAGCGCAGTGTTGGTCGACCCCCCACTATGTGGACCGAGGATATCAAGCGGGTTGCAGGGAGCCGCTGGATGCTGGCGGCACGAGATCGTTGTGCTTGGAAGTCCATGCAAGAGGCCCATGTCATGTGGACGTCTATCGGCTAATAAGGTATGGATATGAATTCATTTATACTGAACTCTCAGTTCATTGGTTTATGTAATTACATGGTTTTTTTATTCTTTACAAGTTAGCCCTTGACTCCAATCTCACCTGATGGAAAGTGATGATGCAATCTAAGATTAATTTGTTAGGAGGAGGATGAAAACCACACCTCTTTCGGTTTCTACACGACATTGTACTGGAACGCTAAAACGATATGTCTTTGTCGGTGGTAACTAGCCACGGCCGAAGTCTGCCACCAGCCAGACCTGGGCCAATTAAAAAACCTCAATCGGCCCAGCCGGGATCGAACCCAGGACCTCCGTCGTGTAAATCTACCGCGCATACCACTGCGGAGGCAGTGAAAACACAGCAATGGTTAATCTAATAATTTCTATCATTAGCAACCCATATTTGGCTCACTGCTGAGCTCGAGTCTTCTTTCAGAATGAGAGGGGTTAGCCAATAGTCCACCACGCTGGCCCAATACGAATTGGCAGACTTTACACACGCAGAGAATTAAGAAAATTCTCTGGTATGCAGGTTTCTTAACGATGTTTTTCCTTCACCGTTTTAGACACGTGATATTTAATTTCTTAAAATGCACACAACTGATAATTTCTATATCATATATAAATATACATATCATATATAGTATGTAGGTAATGCAATATTAAAAATCTAGACATTGAATAAGTACGAAAGAAAGGTATGAATAACGATGTAATGCAATACTAAACAAAATGTAGACTTGAGGAAATCTTTTGCAATAATAATAATTACAAATTGGTATTAAGTTTCGTAGATTATGCGTGTTTACGAAAGTCCGGTAGGCATTGAAACAAGTCGGAAGGATAATCTTATCTTCGTTTAAAATAAACCGGATTCAAATGCATTTAGGTAAGTGTTATGTCGGAGAGTTGATTAAATTTTATGTGGAATCTGTGGAAAGTAACGTGCAGTCGAGGTTTTATTAAAAAAAAGAGAAATGTCAGACAATTTATTAGCACAAAGTTCGAGATTCCAAAAAAAATCTTATCTTTATGGTTGTAATAAAATATTAAAAATAATCAGAGCATTATATTTTTTTGATAATTAAAATGTAAAAGTTCAGTTCCGACATTTTAATAAAAGAAAAGAACTGTACCATTATTTTTGTTTTAAGTGCGAAAGTTATTTTTAATTTATATTACGTACGTCAAAGCTGGTAAAAGTAATACTTTTACCAGCTTTGACGTACGTAATATAAATTAAAAATAAAACTTTAAAAATAAAATTTGGGTTAAAACAGAGGTAATAACATTTTATTAAAATTTTAAAGTTGAGTTAAAAAACATAATGCAAGAAACTGCCGACAGAACAGTGAAGTTGAAAGTACCAAACAAAAGGATTTATTAAAAATTATGTATTTTTTGTAATACTACAATTTCATTAAAATGGACAAAATTCTTAAAAAATATGTCTTAATACAAACATTTATGTAGGTTTAAAAAATTAAATATCACGTGTCTCAAACGGTGAAGGAAAAACATCGTGAGGAAACCTGCACACCGGAAAATTTTCTTAATTCTCTACGTGCGTGAAGTCTGCCAATCCGCATTAGGCCAGCGTGGTGGACTAATCGCCTAACCCCTCTCATTCTGAGAGGAGACTCTAGCTCAGCAGTGAGCCGAATATGGGTTGATAATGATGATGATGATGCAGGTTATATACGGGTAGATCGCTATTTTTTGAAGTTGGTTTATAATGTATAGTTAGTTAAAAATATATTCCACTAATCTCATTTTGATCGAATCAGAAATGAGGAGATCCGCAGAAGAACCAAAGTCACCGACATAGCTCAACGAGTTGCGAAGCTGAAGTGGCAATGGGCGGGGCACATAGTGCGAAGAGCCGATGGACGTTGGGGTCCCAAAGTGCTGGAATGGCGACCCCGCACTAGTAAGCGCAGTGTTGGCCGACCCCCCACCAGGTGGACTGACGACATCAAGCGAGTCGCAGGGATTCGCTGGATGCAGGCGGCTCAGTATCGTGATGTTTGGAAGTCCCTACAAAAGGCCTATGTCCTGCAGTGGACGTCCATCGGCTGATATGATGATGATGATGATGAATCTCATTTTACATGCGTAGGCATACAATTTCCTTTTAGTTCAATAGGTCACGTTAGAGAAACAAAAATATTACTCAAGTGCGTTAATCTATAAATAATGGATGAACGTTCATAAATAACCATTGCCTACAATATGTTCTCATAATATTATGATTACTATGTACACGAGAGCTGTTTCCTGGTCATTACAGATTGCCGACAATATTAAAGTAGTTCTTTGGGTCATATGTTTAAAAAATGCGTCTAACGTTTTAACCCTAATTATGCAATTCAAAAATTGTTTTACTTCGACAATAATAGTTAAGGGCTTATATCCCTCTTTCCTTATAGGAGAGGAGAGGAGTAGTATATACTTTGAGTGTTATATTATTTGAGAGGAGACAATATGTAGCTTAGATTCACCATGGTACATCAATGCCGGTTGGTGAGCTTAGGGTTAGATTAGGGTAGCGTAGATCGTGCTGACTGGGTTGCGGTAGAGTACGAAATGTTCATGGCTCTGGTGACGAGTCAGGTGACGAGTCGGAACACCCCTACAAAAAAAGAGTAGCGTAGATCGCGAATAGACCATATTTGACTTTGTCACGATAGCCATTAGTCTTTGTCATTTTCATATGTTAATGAAAATGACAAAGACCGTCTTATTGTGCTCTCAGAGACTCTTTAATGGCACTTAGTGCCGCATTAATATAACTCGATGCCCATAGCAATCTTACCCTGTGGCCCCCCTCCTTAAGGAAACTACATATAATCAAAATGTGTTGGTGGTACTTAACCTCAATTTAAAACGATCGGATTTTTAAATTGCTTTTACTTTGATGCTCTGGTTTTTTTCTCGGTCGTCACTGGTGCCCACCTAGATGTCTTAAGTAATTACTTAAATAGTATATAGGCTAATCCAGGACTGATATCTTCACAAACTTCCAAACTCTGAAAATTTTAACTGAGAATTTCTTTGAGGAAAGAGAAGCTTAATTTTAATGCAATATAAAATACATAACTAATTAATTTTGGATGTTTTTAGGAAACAATAATAAATTGTGTCATGTAATTTTTATTGTAACTATCCAGTATACGCATGTGCGGCCACCTTTACTAAATAAAAAGATTCGCGCCACAATTTTGACACATCATTCAAGATGGCTACTCATAAGCAAACGCTTGCAGTTATACAGCCTACAACCTATAATTAAAATCATTACTTTTTATAATACTAACGCAACTAAACTCTCACGGTGAATTATTTTCAAAACGGTTTAGTAGATTGACCTTTGAAAAGATTATTATCTGTGCTTTGTTTTTTTATTACGTGATAATTATTATGTGACACAATTACTTATATAATTTTTAATTAGTAATATTTGAATAATGGTATGCGTATGTAATCTACCATATTCTTATCTTTATAACCTTGTCATTCAAAAAATTTTTAAAGTTTATTATAAACAAAAAAATATAATATGGTAAATATTTAAAACGAATTACTGATATCCTTTTTTTGAGTTCTTTTTTCATATAATCTTAATATATAAATGCAAAAGGTCATTAATCTTGAAACCACTTGACGTACAAAGATAACATTTGGCAGGGAGGTAGTTTACAGTTAGTAAATCTCCGCTAAGAACGGATTTTGCTAGGGGGCCGTATTTTACAACAAACCGACGCCCCGCGGTTTTATCCGCTTAGTTACCGTTCCTGTGAGAAAACGGGGACAAAATACAGCCTATGTCACTCACAAGTAATGTGACTTTCTATAGGTAATAGAATTTTTGTAATCTGTTTACTTGATCCAGAGATTACGCCCCTATAATTACACAAACTTTATCTCCTATTAAGAACAAAAAAATCAGTATAGATATTTTTTTTTAAATAATATTTGCCATATTTTTTTTATAATATGACCAATATTCCCATTCCCCTCCAACTAGTCGGGAAAGACTGTATTAGGAGTGGGTACGACAATAGACCAACGGGGCGGGGATCGAACCACCGCCCCTCGGTGATAGGCCGACCGCTCTTACCGTTGAACTATTGAGGCTTCAATATAGATTATATTACCTGAGATAAAAAATGTATTGAAATGCATGAAATGAAATAAATGGTTAGACCATCCAAAGTGCTTTCCCAAGTTCTTACATACTTTGTACAATATTTCGGAAAACTTTGTGCATGAAATTTAATTTTTTAAACTTGCATTAATACCTATTTTGAAATTGCCACATTTTTTCCCTACCTCACTCTATCAATGCCAAATCCGTAAGACCTTAACTTATTTAGCATACAATGTAAACTGCAAGTCAAAATTGATTATATAACATTATCATAACCTAAATACCAATTATAATGGATAGAACAAAAACACGGGTCAAGGTGTCACATTGTGTAGAGTACATTGTAGTGTACTGTATTATATGTAATTATAACATCTACATATTATAGAATAGATTCGTCATGCTATGTGGATCTAATATCTACTACAAAGTCCTAAAGTTTGTGGTATTGTAGGGGATAATCTCTAAGATATACTGAACCGATTTTGAAAATTCTTTTACCAATAGAATGCCACGTTAATTGTGAGTGTTATAGGCTATATATTATCTCCGTATTCTTACGGGAACGGGAACTATACGGGTGAAACCGTGGACTAGTATTTTATACTTCGAGAGCGTTTACACTAGACTTAAAGTAATCGACTATGAGCTTGATCATCATCATCATTATCAACCCATATACGGCTCACTGCTGAGCTCGTGTCTCCTCTCAGAATAAGAGGGGTTAGGCCAATAGTCCACCACGCTGGCCCAATGCGAATTGGCAGACTTCACACATGCAGAGAATTAAGAAAATTCTTTAGTATGCAGGTTTTCTCAAGATGTTTTTTCCTTCACCGTTTGAGACACATGATATTTAATTTCTTAAAATGCACACAACTGAAAAATTGGAGGTGCATGCCCCGGACCGGATTCAAAACCACATCCTCTGGAATCGGAGGCAGAGGTCGTATCCACTGGGGTATCACGGCTCACTATTAGATACATCATCATTATTAGTCTATTTTAAGGGTCCACTACAGGGCCAGGCCTCCTTTCTCATAATAGAGAGGATATGGAACTTAGACTCACCACACTGCTCCAATGCAAGTGGCGGGCTTAAGGATAATAATGTTCAATTCTTTAACCACCACTATCAGGTGGTAATTACGGTGACCGCGATCGATGTCTTAGCTTTATATCCATCATATGCCAACAATGAGTCTTAACAATCTAAATAAAAAAAAAATAACTATGCAACCTAAAAAGGAAGGGACATGCGTAGAAGATGCCCGTTCTTCACATACCTGTTTACTAATAACTATCAAGTACTAATTAGTAGATATTCAATCCTTTATTAGTAAGAAATAAAAAACCTAGTTATCCTAGAGAAAAAAATATCGTTTGCAAACCTAATAAAGAAGACATAGGAAAATGTAAATGCAAAATGCCTATGTAGTTATTTAAGGGTATGGTCACCAAAAAAAAATTAAAAATAAGTGGAGATAATATTACTAGAACTATTTGATAAATTGATTTGAGAATAATCATTTTTAGGATGAAGGAATAACAATAAAATATATTATAAAGCTAAAGAGTTTGTATGATTGTTTGTTTGTTTATTTGCTTGAACGCGCTAATCTTAGGAACCACTGGTTTGATTTAAAAAAATCTTCCAGTTCCAGATATTATCCCCGTTTTCCCATGGGAATGGAAACCGCGCAGCGTCAGCTAGTTTTTAATGTAATGAAAGAAAAATTATTGAAATGTTTAAAAAAGCTTACGCATTTGACAACTCTTTTGAAGTTTAGTTAACAAATCGTTTGAGCAGTGCAATATATGAATTTAAAAATATATATTATATAATAATAAATAATAATAAAAATATAATCTAATAGTGTTACTTAATAGGAACCGTGGTTTCATTATCAACCCATATTCGGCTCACTGCTGTGCTAGAGTCTCCTCTCAGAATGAGAGGGGTTAGGCTAATAGTCCACCACGCTGGCCCAATGCGGATTGGCAGACTTCACACACGCAGAGAATTAAGAAAATTTTCTGGTATGCAGGTTTCCTCACAATGTTTTCCTTCACCGTATAATCGGCTCACAACATTTGAAGCATACTTGAACTAAATGCATTATGTTATTTTTTTTCAATAATATTTTTGTTTTGGCGACAGTACATGAGCAATTTAGCAACAATAGTCGACTATTACAGTAATTGCGCGCCCTGACTGACCGACACAGGCCGATTTGTTTGCGTATTGTACTTACATAACTGAAAACTAACAACCAAGCTTATTTTGTTTATATAACATCCGTAAAGCGTGGTAAAGCTCTTATTCTGAAACCGAAGTAGCTTCGTGGTGAAGCGACCAAGCTTAAAGCGGCTAGGTTCTATTCCCGATTGTTCGCTATCTTTGTATTCCACTACTATTACGAGGTTTTAGTTAGTTGATGAGAACACAAAACACTTGACAATATTCACGCTTCATTTTCATGAAAAGTTGTTCAAAGAAAAGTTGAAAAATAAAACGTAAAAATGTTCGTATATGACTTTCGCGCCAGTAGTAAATCATTCGGATTAATTTAACAATAACAAGTAGCGCAAAAAATATAAAGATATGTAAATTTACAACAGTTTTTGTTTTATAAAACAAGTAAGATAATAATTATTGTTATTTTTTATTTAATATTAGGAGTTCGTTTATGTTGTATGAAATATAGCATGTTAAATAAAACGTAAGTATTTAGGTAATTAAAAATCATACCTTTTTTGTTGAGTAGATCATTTCTCTATTCTACACCTGAAAATAAACAATATAAATTATTACTTTTTTTTATAGCACATTAATTTTGAGTTCAAACGCAAAATTGTAGAATCAACATATTGTGCTGATGATGTTCGGCGTCGGAATAAAACGTAGCATCATCATCACGATCATTATCATCATCATCATCGTCAACATCATCGTCATCATCATCATCATCATCGTCATCATCATCATCATCATCATCATCATCATCATCAATCAGCTGATGGACGTCTATTGCAGCACAAAGTTTTATAGACACTTTCAAACACGGCAAAAAATACGTAATGGTTCTCGATTTTCCATAAAATGGTTTTTGAAAAATTCACAACTAGTTAAAATTTATCGTAAATTTTAAACATAAAGACGTCAACATTGCAAGTGAAATAATAATAATAATAATAATAATAATAATAATTTATTTACTTCAGGTTATACACCCATTTAAAATATACATAAATAAGTACAGATAATAATTAAATATAACAATTAAATAATAAATCTATAGAAATTTCTGAGAGCAAACATATTTATTTTTTTTATTTCTTGTTCCTGTCGCGATGCACGGCAAGCCAATATTTTAGAATAGGGTTTTCAGGATACTCGGAGCATACACTGAGCATTTCATTATCAAATAAAAGGTTTGTAGAAAAAAAATGGTGATTTTTCGAATTCTTATTATCGTTTTGCACTAAAATGAAGGGCAAAGTGCATCACTAAATTAAGTTTATAAGGCGACGAAACTTTACGATATATCGCTCGTAAAGTTGATGTTCTTACGAAAAGGCTACCTAAGGGTATGAACATACGTGTAACATACAACAATTCTATTCTACAGGTGCCATTGGAAACTTATCATCATTTTCTGCCTGTTTTAAAGTCAGGCCTCACATACATTATTTCTTTTTTAAAATAATATTTCCATATGTTTTAAGAATAATACTGGTCTTAACAAAAGTGTGATGGAATATTAGATAGTCTGTTAAGGCTCAGGGAACTCTAGGAACTCTTATTTTTTAATAATTAGGCTTTTTAAATGCTATTTTGTATATAAAAAAATAGGTTAGGTTATGTTTTGAAAGAACACAATAAGGTACTTAATCTAACTTATCCTAATAACTATACAAATCATGCCCACGTGGAATGGTGGCAAGAATACTGGCTGCATTTCCGCGCTGGACAGCCAGGCTGATCTTTTGCGTAAAAAATGAGCCAGCCCATCTGTCACTAGTCGAGGCACCTAGTCGCGGTGAAATGATTCGGTGAAATTATTTTTTTTTTTGTTATGTTTTAAACGTACAGAGATTTAAATGATATAAAACCTTTAAATGATAATTACTAAAAATGCAATAACATACGTTTTGCTTAAAGTCAAGTCAAAGTCAAAGTTCTTTTGAAACGTCAGGTAATAATATTATTAGTTAATGGTGATAATAATTAGTCGAAAACTTAAAATTAAAGTTACGAGAGTCCCAAACATGCCTACGTCCAAGAAGAGTCCACACCAAACTCAGGCAGAGTATATTTCTTGTTTATCACCATTTTACAAATTTATCTACAACTAGAGAACACAATCGTATAGTGCAATTCAATGCCAAACATTTTAATCATCTAAATAATCCTGAACACTATAATAAGATTTTCCTATAAGCTTGCGTTTAATAAAAACCTTAAGCATAAACAGCCCACATGATACCATGGTACACAGACTTTGAAAAATTAAAAATATATTCCTCAGTTCCCCACATCTGTTACGAGTATAATACACTCGCAGTTGATATGCCAAACTCGTGATGCGGTGGAAGGTCGTGTGCAGAGCGTTTAATTATCTTAGGCTAGTCTGGGACTTAGACCTTAGCTTGGAATTTGGAACGGTTTTGTAAGTAGAACTGGAACTACAATGCTAAAAAAACAAATGTTTAGATTATGATTTTAATTAGCTAACAGCGACTATTTTGATTTTTGGAGTTTATTAAGAATCGATTTTTCATATATAGCCCCCGGTATGAAAAAATATGGGCAGTCAAATTCGATGAACGAATGACAGCGTTACGTTTTTGTGCGGAACCTATTTTGCGCACCTTTCACCATGCGCTGTTGGCGGGCACGCACGCCGCAGCCTGCTGCTAGGTTGCGCACCTATCACTTTTCAGGCGCGAGTATTGAGACGTACATAGTGTATGCTGCGGGGCAACATACACCTATTTAGACAGTTGAACTGAAAGAGTAGTTTACATATTTTGTAAATTAATGAAAGAAACGATATGAGAGAGATTCATAGAGTTTCGTAAATTGGGTGACTATATTGCTGTAAAACTTCCTTACGTGACATACGTCCGCTGTCTCTTTGGAGTTTCCAAAACTTTTTCTTATTCGTTCGTTGCGGCACTGATTTTTCTGTACTTTCCTCTGGTGCGGTACGAGGTTTTTTGACCTCGTACTAGAACTTTGTGGTGTGGTACGAGGTCCATCAACCTCGTAACCATTGAAGACGCTAGACGTACGAGGTCAACTGACCTTCTGTTAATAAATTAGGCATTTTCCAAGCAGAATAATGCTAAAATTAAATATGATCTACGTATCCTTTCTTACAATTTCTTGAAAGAAAAAACTAATTTTATTCCCGACCTGACCCTGAACTCGACCCATGGACTTCTTGACTCCGCAACCGAACAAGCTATAAAGGGGAATGCCCATCGCCGGCCCAGGCCTACCCTAACCACCCGGCAATTTACTTATATCTAATAAAAATTTTGATAATTCTGATAATTTTAACTCATCTTCATTTTCTACACAACGGGGACAAGCTATGACCGTTGACCATACAGCCTGAATTTTACGATATTTTTTGTAGAATTATTATTGGTTTGTTTGTTCGTTTTCTTGTTTTCTAAGCTTAAGCACCGGCGAACATTTTTCCCCAGAAGAGTGATAAAAAAATGTATTTTTCCTCAAGAAACGTACTTTTATATATCCAATTATTTAACCAGATCCTTATTTATACATCGTATTATCATCTCCATATACTTTTCAGGAAGTATAACTGGGTTCCTTGGGCCGACGTTGTATGGGCCGGTGGGAATTCCCCTTTCAGTTTATTACCTAGGTTATTTTAACTAACAAAAACTTATGAAATACTCATTTACTTACAAGGCTAGAATAACAAAATTACTATGAATTTAATAAATTACCTCGCATTACGGTGAATCGCTATGAAAATAAATAAATGAATGAGTGACTTGTATAGATGCAGTTCGGTTCGTGATTGAACTTGAACTTAAAGAGTCAAAGGCCTTGCAAAACAGTAGTAGGTATCATATAGCATATGTATAACTTGTTAACGCTTTAACAAAACTATTGTTACCGCGTTACCTTATTTTTTATTGTGTTAACCTTCTTGAACCCTGTCTTTTTATACGAATAGTTGAGTGAAGCAAATAGCCAATTTATAAATGAAGAACTATTACCAGTAACAGAGTTTGACTAGTCCGTCAACTTGAGGTATAGGTCTTTGTAGTTTCATCAGCAACCATACACTTTTTATGTTGCTCAGTGGCAGGCACAAGGTGTTTAACTAAAGTAGGCACTGTTGTAAAAAAATTACAACAATAAAGATTACTTCTGCAGTACAGATTCGCAATAAGTCCTCAAAGAAGGCAGTGAATGTTTTTTATTTAAATGCACTAGTAAGTTGTTGCTTGCCAGCTGAAAATATACCTACTAAGCTTGTCTGAAAAGTAATGTTACTTCCATACCTTTATAATCTAATTCTGTTTTTAAAATTTGACAAATATTCCACTCTCTTCTCTAACTAAAATTCTCTGTTGTCTATTTTTAAGGTATAAGATGACTACAACTTTAAAACGCAAAAAACAACTAATTGGTGTAACCAATATAGGCCTATTAGAATTATAAATATTTGGTTTTTAATTTTTATAAGGCAGTTAAACTAATTAACGTAATTTTGATAACCTATTTTATTATTTATTTATATTGAACAGGAAGTGTGATATAGATAGAAACAAAAAAAAATATAGAATCCAATAACATACATAATTATTGTCAATCAATTTGACGCTCAATTTATAAAGTCACGCTCATGACTCGCTTAGTTTAACAAATATTTTTTAGAAACTTCAATTAAACATTTTATTAGTCATCTAAGATTACTTTTATATTTTTTGATTAAAAAAAAATTATGGTGAAAAATGGAGCAAAAATAAATAACAAAAAAGTAATATACTAACTAAAAGTAGTCCTTTCTTTTTAAGTTATCTTAGTTACTTCAAGGATTTTTTAGTATATTGATAAGGCGCTGGAAGGGACGACCACGCACCAAAAAAGCGCAGTTGTTCACCCCCTATCACCCCCACTAGGTAGGCTGACGAGATCAAGCGGGATACCGGCAGCAATAGGATACTGGCGGCTTAACACCGTGGTTTTTGGAAATCAGTATAAGAGGCAATGAGGAATGGCGGCCCCGCATCAGAAAGCGCAGTGTCGGTGGACCCCCCACCAGGTGGACTGACGACATCAAGCGGGTCGCATAGATTCGCTGGATGCAGGTGACTCAGTATCGTGATGTTTGGAAGTCCATACAAAAGGCTATGTCCTGAAGTGGACGTCCATCGGCTGACATGATGATGATGCTATGAGGCCTATGTTCAGAGGTCTATCGGCTATAAATGATCATGACATGGATTTTCATGGGGTTTTTATACGTAGATAAATCGTAACTTAGAAAACAAACAGGTATTTTTTGGTATCGAAAAGTTCTAGAAAGTATGGAATTCCGCGCAGACTTAGTCTCGGGACTATACTATTACGAGTATCCTTGTATCGTAGACTTGACTTGATGTACCTATATGGACAAGAAAGCTTCCTTTTGTTAAAAGCTATTGTCATGTTATAGCAAACATGACTGACATGATTATACCTGTCTAGCGTAGTGTATCATTTATAATTTTTAAGCCTGAATAGCTCAACGGTAAGAGCGGTTTGACTCATCAGGGGTGGTGGTTCGATCCCCGTCCCGTTGGTCTATTGTCGTACCCACTCCTAGCACAGTCTTTCCCGACTAGTTGGAATGGGAATATTGGTCAATGAAAAATTTTACCCGTCATTTCAATACATTTACATATTGAGCTTGAATGTGTTGTCTATGATTGAACGAGACTTACATAATCATTATCAGCCTAAGTCCGCGAACTTGCATTAGAGCAGTGCGGTGGGTGTAAGCTCCTTTAGTAAGTATCATATAGCAAGCCCTAGAGAAGTCTATTTTCGATAACCATGTAATGTAGGACTGTAGCGTGCACTTCATACAAGCAAAAATGCACTGCTTACCCTGCATACGCATTACTATATGAATATTATTATTCAAGTTTGTGTGTCTAGGTCTAAGTCCTACTCTAGGTAAAATTTTATACACTACATGATAGTTAAGATATTTTTTTTAATATAGAATAGACTCGCGCTTGATCACTATCTTATCTAGATGGTAAGTGTAACCTAAGGTGAAATGCAGTTCCTTAGAAGATGCCAATTCACTTTTGGCAAAAATTCAATTTTGGGTGTTGGGAATCTTCGGCCGTGGCTAGTTACCACTCTACCGGCAAAGACGTACCGCCAAGCGATTTAGCGTTCCGGTACGATGCCGTGTAGAAACCCAAAGGAGTTTGTATTTTCATCCTCGTTAACCCGCTTCCATCTTAGATTGCATCATCACTTACCGTCAGGTGAGATTGTAGTCAAGGCCTAACTTGTAAAGAATAAAATAAATCACTCTCATCCTAAAGATGTCGAGGTTGTAAGAATAAGGAAACATTAACTTTGGGAGAAAATTCCATAACCTAGTTATGCGTATAGGAAATAAAGAAGCAAATCGCTTTGTACTAGGGAAAGAGTTCCAAACCTCTCCCATAGCCATGCGTATAAAAAAAACGAAGAAGCCAGTAGCTTTGTAAGAGTTCTTAGGACGTCAATGACATAGGGATGAAAACATACCCGGTGGCTTGCAGTCGATGGTAAAATGGTGACGTTAGTATGAGCTCAAAAAGCTTCTGCGCATAATATCATACGTGAACAAAACCATCTTTTCTCGCAGTAGGGTAAACAAAGAGTAATTTGCAAACCATCTCGTTTCGTCACGGTCCCACGCTAGGCGCTTGTTCAACTTAAGTAGATATAGGTATATACCTAAAACGCCTGTTCAATTATGCTGCATACCTAATTATTTCTAGGTTGTGTAGGAGCTTTTTCTAGGTTGTGCCACATATTACAGGGCATTCTTTAGTGCTCCACTGTTTGAGTGGACAGTTAAGCCATAATATGTTATAATTTAGATTTTATGTGATATGTGGCATTACTTAAAAATAAAGATCTTTTCTTTCTTTCTTCTTCTTTCTTTCTTATTTGAGTTACATCTTTATATCTTTAAGGGCCGGCACATTCCTAAACGGAATGATGTCGTTAGTACTATACTGATGTTGATATAAATATCGTTACAATTAAGTTAATTAATATTGACTCGATAACTAAATAAATTTCTGAGAGGAACTAAAAAGTGTTAATTAAATATCGACTTTGTTTTAATGTTAGTATTGTTTACAATTGTCTGAAAGCAACAATGCGGTTAGCTTATTTAGTTATTATAAAAAAATGATGGCAAATATTCTTTTTTTTTTTTTAAAAGTTGTACCTAGCCATATGCATCGGCCCTTAGGAAATGTATGTGCCCAAAGTAAAACAGTTATGTCGTATCAAAAAGTGTGATTAAACTCAATGTAGAGTAAAGTTTTACAAGTATGTATAACCACGAAACACTTGCTAATGTTCAAAAACATTGCAAAACTGCGGTTCGCTTAAAAAGTATTTTAAGCGCACGAGCCGCAAGCGCGTTGAACTCGAATCCAGACCGAAATTTTAATCAAAAATTAAAATGAATTTTACCATTATCATCATCAGCCTATTAGAATATCCTGTCACAGGATCATGCCTTCCTTCTTATCGAAGAGGTATTGGAATTTTGGTTTGCTTAAAATCACAGGGAGAGCTTTTATGTGGGCCAAGAGGTATTATCACATCATCTTCTGATTGCAATCGAAAATTATCTTGGAAAAAAGAAAAACTCAATATTTAATTTGCAATCTAAAATTCGAACCCAGGACTTCAGGATTCGTATAGATTAATAATTTGACCAATGAGACACATTACCATTTTTACCTTTTATGCAACCATTTAAATGCAATACCTTTACACATTACAATTTTTTATTTTATGTAAGGAGACCATAGTACCATTATGAAATACATTTTTGGCAGATTTGATGAATAAACCGTTACAATGACCAAATTACAGAGTTTCTCTTAAAAAAATATGGGACTTAAACATATTTCTAATAAAATATTGATATTTGTATAAATACTAATATTATTGAATGATGGTGTTTATTATAATTTTTTAAATAATATATTTCTCATTCAGTAATGAATCAAATGGATACAACATAATATATACATAAGGATGTATATATTCATAATACAAACAAATAATCAAAGAAACTATAAAAAAATTAACTGCCAAACCAAAACAGAAAAATCCTGCCTCATTTTTTATTTACATAGAATTTTCATATTTTTCCTTTCACTCCAATTTCATTCACTGCACATCTATACATCTCGCACTAGCCGCGGAACTCTAAATGAGAAAAAAATAACAATCACCTCTATACAGAACCCGTCACAAACACTACACTACACGGACACACAGCACGCGACTGCCGGCGTGAAAGGCATCAACATCTTATATACTATTGTCCTGTGAGTTTGACAAGGATGTGCATAGAGGGGACCATTTCCGGGGTTTTTCGGTCGAGTTTCTTTCAAAATGGAGTAATCATCATCCTGATCATTATCAACCCATATTCTGCTCACTGCTGAGTTCGAGTTTCCTCTCAGAGTAAGAGGGGTTAGGCCAGTAGTCCACCACGCTGGCCCAATGCGGATTGCCAGACTTCACTCACGCAGAGAATTAAGAAAATTCTCTGTTATGCAGGTTTCCTCACGATATTTTCCTTCACCGTTTGAGACATGTAATATTTAATTTCTTAAAATGTACATAACTGAAAAGTTGGAGGTGCATGCCCCGGACCGGATTCGAACCCACACCCTCCGGAATTGGAGGCAGAGGTCATATCACTGGGCTACCACGGCTCTCTCAAAATGGAGTACGCTGAAAGAATCATCACCATTTTCATCATCATCATCATTATCAGCCGATGGACGGACATAGGCCTCATGTATGGACTTTTTTATTATTTTTTACAAGCCTTTGACTACAATCTCACCTGATGGTAAGTGATGATGCAATCTAAGAAATGTATTACATGACAGGCTACTTATATACCTATTGTTAAATGGTGATAAACTAAAAAAGGAAAAGCCTGGATGAGTTTATTATGGGCTCTTCTCGGATCAAGGCGCTTTGGAACCCTCGTAACTTTAATTCTAAGTTTTCGACTAATTATTATCACCATTATCTTAAGTATAATGTCGTTTCGAAAGAGCTTGTAAACTAAGCCTATTTGAAATAAATGAATATTAATTTGATTTGATAAGATGGAAGCGGGCTAAATTGTTAGGTGTACCATGAAAATCCACATCCCTTTCAGTTCTACACGATATGTACCGCTAAATCGCTTGGCGGTACGTCTTTGCGAGTAGGGTGGTAGCTAGCCACGGCCAAAGCCTCCCACCAGATAAAAACTGCCAAAAACAACGGTACTAGGGGCTGTTTTATTTTGGATATATCCATGAGGTTAGCCCCCATAAAATGACCACGCTGGGCATGCGGGTTGGTCATTCGCAGGGACATGGATTTTTCCGCACCGGTGTCACTGCTGACACCGGCCTGTGCCATTTATTAAAATCCAGCCAGTTGAAAATGGTTATACCGCCATTAGTCGGTCGCCAGAGTCTCATCAATCAGTCTACAGGGTGCACAACGAACAGGTGAGGTTGGCAGTTGAGGAGGATGACTGGCCTCCCTCTTACACCCCAAAAAGATTTATCACTGTGCGGCCAAGCCTCTGTTCTTATATTGATGACTAGCAAATGCCCGGCTTTTATCCATACGGAGTGTAGATAAAAGCCACCAAGACAGACATCAGATATTTATGTTGACTGAGGATATCAAGCGGGTTGTAGGGAGTCACTGTATGCTGGCGGCTCGAGAGCGTTTTCTTCGGAAGTCGATGCAAGAGGCTTATGTCCAGCAGTAGACGTCCATCGGCTGATAATGATGTATCTGGTCGTATCGATAGCGCTAGGCCCGCCAGCCGGCATTAGAGCAACGTGGTGGATCTAAGCTCCATATACCCTCATTAAGGAAGAAGGCTTGTCCCTATAGTGGGGTGTTATAAAAATAAGATTACTTAAGCTAGTTAACGAAGTCGTTCAATTTTAAAGTCAGGGCACAAAGTCGTGGTAACAGCTAGTTAAAATAATTATAACTGATGATTAAAATAAATGCACGGTTAAACGCATAACGCAATAAATATAATCTACTTAAGTAATAATTATAAACGCAATTATTTATGCAGTTAATTGTGAGCATCCGACAACGAATGTTATTATAATTATTAATAATATCATCCTCTGTTATTATATCTTTATAAAATTATGGATGTTTTATTAAGTGTTTATCTTTTATTAAATGACCATTAAGTGGTTATGCGACAATAATTGTTTAAAATAGTTAAAATATAAAAGATTGACGCCCTGCGGTATCACCCGCGTGGTTTCCGCTTCCGTGAGAGTACGGGAATAAAATATAGCCTATCATACTCACAAATAACGTGGTTTTCTAGTGGTAATGGAATTTTTAATATTGGTGTAGATCAGGGTTTCTCAAAGTGGGATACGCGACGTACGCAATGGTGGCTTGATAACTGTACAATTTGACATTTTTTTTTCATTTCATTTGACATTTCTTTTCGTATTTTATGTCTTACCTTTTATTCAAAAAAAACCTTATTTTCTTCAGCCAAATTATTTTTTCTTTGGGGGGGGGGTCCATTAATTAGTAAGGGGTTCGCTGTCACTTGGAAATTTTGACAGGGGTTCGTGGAGCCGAAAGTTATTGTAGTTTAAAAATAACAGCGTATAAAATACAGACCAACATAAAACATAATTATCAATTTGATTTTTAAGTACTTATACAAATGTTACACTTTCTACGCTAATTATATTTTTTTATTTACACATACATTACATAAACCTACGTAATAATTTATTCATTTAGAAATAAATAAATCCACAGAACGCATAATAGTTAAGTGAGTACGTTCTATGTTAACCACCCGTAACAACATTTTAATATGAAATATAGTAATTCTGCTCTTAGTAAGATACTATCAGTAAGCATTTTATTAACCGACTTAAAAAAAGGAGGAAGTTCTAAATTCGACGCGTATGTTTTTTGTTTTGTTTGTTTGTTACCTCATAACTTCGTCATTAACCAATTTTGAAAATTCTTTTTTGTTTGAAAGAGTATACTTCCATATTAATTGATTATGAAACACGGCTAAAACTCATGTGATATTAACGTCAGAGTATGCCCGACTAGTTTCGAACCCATACGGGGCCCTTAGTCATGAACTGGTTCTTGCATCGCGGCACGATCCAATCAGTTTAGCTGACCGAAACTAGTCGGGCATACTCCGACGTAATATCACGTGAGTTTTAGCCGTGTTTCATAATCAATTAATATGAATAACACTTACGATAGTTTAAATTCTAAAAAGTATACTTCCAGATTGGACAAACGCCTTGACAGGAGAATTTTAATTATCTGCGTGTGTGAAGTCTGTCAATCTGCATAGGGCCCGCGTGGTGGACTATTTGGCCTAACCCCTCTTATTCTGAGAGACTCGAGCTCAGCAGTGAGCTAGGGTTGATTACGTATTCTGTGGCTAAAATTAAATTCCTGTGTAGTTGACTCATTACAACTACTAGTAGGTCAAGTGTTTTCAAAACACAATTCGGTGTTTAGCAAGTTTTATGTAAATTATAATTTCTAATGTGCTCGCGCCGCCATAACAATTCCAACAACTATAATTATTGCAGCTATAAACATCTTCTAATCTCTGCCCAGAAATTACCTGATTGCGTATAAAATACGCAACATTCATTCATTTTTATTGTAATTACTATGCCATTAAAAACCCTTCAATATGTGACGTGGGTAAAATATAAAAATAAAAGTTTATCGGCTTTTAAGAAGTTGAGTAATTTACCTATATTTAGTTACCTATTTCACCTGCAATAAAGTCAGACCGCGTTGGTGCATCGTGGTGGGTCAAATCTCCAAATCTCCCTCTCCATACTAATCCTTACTTATAAATGCGAAAGTAAGTCTGTCTGTCTGTCTGTTACCTTTTCACGGCTAAACCACTGAACCATTTTAGATGTAATTTCGTATAGAGATAAATTGGACCTTGGAGCAGAACATGGGGTACTTTTTATCCTGAAAAAATCCATGGTTCCCGCGGGATTTATAATTGTCATGCACACGCAGTCGCGGGCATTTGTTCGTCTTTTATGTACAAACTAGCTGACGCCGCGCGGTTTCACCCGCGTGGTTTCCGTTCCCGTAGGAATACGGGGATAATATATAGCCTATAGTCTTCCTCGATATAGCTATGTAACACTGAAAGAATTTTTCAAATCGGACCCGTAGTTCCTGAGATTAGCGCGTTCAATCAAACAAACAAACAAACAAACTGTTCAGCTTTATAATATTATTATCTTGATTCAGGGGTTTCTACGAATGACGTCGCGGACATTCGCCAGTTGAAAATATTTATGTATTTTCCTTTATAGTTATTGAATCAATTTTATAGTAGGATTTTATAGTATACCTACTGGATAAATTAAGACGTAACCAGCCTTGAAGCTTTAGACAAATCTTTTATTACCTACTCGTAGTCTATACTAATAATATTATAAAGCTGAAGAGTTTGATTTGCTTGTTTACTTGAACGCGCTAATCTCAGGAACTACTGGTCCGATTTGAAAAATTCTTTCAGTGTTAGATAGCCCATTTATCGAGGAAGGCTATAGACTATATATTATTCCCGTACTCTTACGGGAACGAGAACCACGCGGGTGATACCGCGCGGCGTCAGCTAGTAATGTAATATAACGCATAGTATGATGTAAGGTGCAGTGCAGTGTTTTTGTCCGCACTAGAGGTCTGGGACGAAAACATTCGAATGTTGTCATTATGCTTTAGTGAGTCAATAGAGTATGTTTTATTTTATTTTATTTTATTGTCTTTTGGCGCTTTTGTGCTTTAAACTGAGCCTACTTGAAATAAATGAATTTTGAATTTTGTTTTGAAAATGTAGATTGTGGTGGATTTTGGATGGTCCAAACCACAGGGAGTACGTAGAAATAAAACACGTAATTTCTTGATTAGTAGAGTTGCGTTCGCTTGTCGCTTCGAGAGAGAAATGCTTGCAAATGCTCGGTGTAGCCGAGTTTTATTAGCTATAAAGCGTGCGCAATCTTTATTGTTTATTTTAACTAAAATACATTGTACAAACGAGACAAACTTATATGTTAGAGTGGGATGGATATATATGAACGAAAGAGAGGTATGCTAGACAAAGATAGCTATATACCAGTCCCTACAAGGTCGCTGCATAGTTAACAGCTAACAGATATTATAACTTATTCTAGTGGATAATAAAAGCCTGTTATATAATATGTTTATTTGTCGCTTATATCTAAGGTAAACTATTTCAGTTATACGAAGGCTAACAAATTGGTATATCCTATACTTATTATATACTTATCTTAAAGGAAATATCTTTAGTGCTACATTATTACGTAACAATCAAAGTTATATACTAAACAATCAGGCTTATATACTAAAACAATCTTCAACAGTCTCCCCCTCGTGCGAAGCGGTAGCCCGAAGCACTCAATTCAGGGAAGAAGATTGTGATATCTTAACCAAGCGGGTAGCGAGTCTCATCAGGATTCCCGCGGTCGTCCGAACGTCTACGATGCGGGTTTTTCCATCTTGTCCAGGGCAGGTCACGACGATATCTCGGGGAAATGAGTGGTCGACAATAATGAAGATGACCCCGACGGTTGAATTGAAGAACACGTTTTGTTGTGTTATATCGAGGCGTTATCGTAGATGGGTATTCGATAAGCCTTCGATTCGAGAAATGATTGGCGAAGCGTTGTACGTTTTTCCATGCAGCTGGCCCAATCAATTCATGGACCGTGAAGTCTCCCATATGGTAGGTACCCCATGATCTTTCGGTTACGAAGTCGTTGGGTGTTAAGCTCTTTTGGTCGTCTGGGTCTGGCGATATTTCTGTTATCGGTTTTGAGTTTATTAAATGTTCTGCTTCAAATAGTAGGGCATGCAGTGTGTCTTCTTGAGGAAGTCTTATGGCGATTAGAGCGGTAGGTACATATCGCCATTCTGAGGGTTGGTTGAATTTCTGTATTTTAACCAATCTGTGGGCGACGAAAGAATTGACAATGCGTGGTTCAGATATGATCCATGCTAGTACGGTTTTGGAGTCTGACCATTCATGATTTTGTTGGATGGTGGTGTATATTTCATTGGCTATGTTTGACGCGAGTCTTGAGCCCAGTAATGCGGCTTGTAGTTCCAATCGTGGAATTAATGTAGGTTTTAACGATGCTATTTTTCCTTTCGCAGTCATTAGTTTGATTTTAACTTCGTTGTTGCAGGAAGTTCTCCAATAGGCAGTAGCAGTGTAAACGGTTTCGCTCGCGTTGACGAAATTGCGTAGCTCCCCCTCGTTATGGGAGTTTGTGCATTGTGGTACACTGAGTTCACTCAAGCGATTTAGGTATTTTAACCAGTAGTTCCAATGCTCTTTCAAGGTTGAAGGCACGTGCTCGTCCCAGTCTACATCGGTGCGCAACAGTTCTTGTATTACAGTCTTTCTTTGTATTAGGTCCGGAGTCGCTAGGCCCAAAGGGTCAAAGACAGACGTTACGGCGCTGGCGACTTCGCGTTTTGTAGGTAGTTGTTTTTCATTGATGAAATCATCAGAAGTGTGACGTAGATTTACGGTAAATCGTAAGGCGTCGTCGTTTGTTGGCTTTATTATTTCTAGTGTCTTGCCATATTTTTCTTGGTACCCTATGTTATCGGGGCGATTTGAACTGAATTTCTTTATGATGATGGGTTCATTTGATGCTCTGAAGAGTTGTTTTTGCAGGTTAGGATTAGAGAGTACAACATTTAAACTTTTGACGTTTAAGTTTTCAGCGGCAATATATACAATTCTTTGTTTTTCATTCAATGTATGTATATTCAGTAAATGAGTTAGATACTGAGTTAGTGTCGGGTTATTTTGTATAGCAGGTAAGTGAATGTACCTACTGGACATCTGAATGGTGCCTTTCGTCATGAGTTCTTTGTAATTGTGTAATTTAACTTGTCGCAGGTAATTAGCTATGTTAATCCTCTTTGTTTTGTCATCTGCTTTTCGTAAAAGGCTATTAAATCTTCCTTCACATAAGCTGTGTATTGTTTTCTCCAAATTGGTTAGCGTTCTTTGTTCTCGGTCGTTAATCGGCTTTCTTTGTGTTATGACTAATGAGTTCAGGTCATAATTGTTTTTTATTAGTTTATTGATGTCTTCTGTCCCTTTTTGCTTTACGTGGTTGACAAACAATACGGGTTTTGGGATTTCCGTTTTGCAACCGTGTAATATCCAGCCTAGGCGAGTGAGTGATGCCACAGGCTTTGATGAATGACCGGTTTTTATTTCTCTGGTAACGATAAGGTGCCAGTTGTCTTGTCCTATGAGTAGCGAGGGTGGTGTCTCGTCGTATATCAATTGGTCTGATATGTTGTCTAAATGCGGACAGTCTTCCAGATCTTCCTGTTTTACTGACTGTGGCATGAGGTTGAGTTGGCTGATGGTGTGAGCTTGAAGGCTATCATAATGCCTTGAAAATAATCCTTTAATTCGAATCTTGATATGTCTTGATCGTTCCGTTATCATTTGACCACTTATACCTTCGATTGATAGGCTTTTTTCGGGTCCTTTAGCTCCTATAATATCGGCTACTTCGTCTGTTAATAAAGTTACAGTTGATCCTTCATCCAGCAATGCCATCACGGTTTCTGTGCCATTTGGTCCGCTGAGCTCAACAGGCACTATTTTCAAAAAGGTCTTGGAAGTTCCGACGTGGTTTACTGAAACTATTTTGTTTGGTTCTGGGGTTGATTTATCTTGATGCAACAGCTCGTGATGTGTTCTTATACAGCCATCCTTGCCGCACGGTTTTGATTTGCATTGTATGTGCCGGTGGTTAATCTTGAGACACTTAAAACACATCTTGTATTTCTTTACTATTTCCCAACGTTTCTTAAAGTTTTCTTTTGTGAACTGTTGACATTTTGCTATTTCGTGAGTTTGATCACATAAGAAACATTTTCTTTCATCGACTGTGGATGCGGCTAAGACGATTCGCATCTCTTCTTCGAACTCGCTATCGTAATTGGAGTCTTCGTCACTTTCATAATCAATTTCGTGGTTAGTCGTGTTGACTCTTCCTTTTCCAGTGGGTCGTGCTTTATTGTTTTCGAATTTGGATTTGAAACATAAGCTTGGTTCATCAAACTGGTCTGAGATCATGTTTAGAAACTCAGAGAGTACACTGAGTATTGGTTCGTCTGTTCTAGTACATTTGTACTCTTGCCATCTGAATCTGACTATTGTATTCATTTTATCTATTATTCTGTCAGATATATCGGTAGAGTATAGATACTCTTTTCGATTCAGTTGTTTGATTGTGTTTACACTGTTGAATACAGCGCTTGCGAAGGCGCCTATTCCTTTGATGTCTTCCGACATTCGTGGTAGTCGATCGAGCGTAGCTATTTCGCTTTTTATAATGTATGTAGGTTGGCCAAATCTTCTTTCTAATTCTTTTAAAATTATATCTGGTGAAGTACTAGTATATAGTAGTGACTTGACTGTATCTTTTGCTAGTCCTTTTAGCGCTTTTCGAATGCGTGCAACATTTTCTATGCCACTAAAGAATGAGGCGGTATCTTTGTAGTGGCTAATGAATGGTATCCAATTAATTGGGTCTCCGTCAAAAAAGCACAATTCGCTCATATATGTTGGTGGTTTTTTCGGTGCGTCTTCATTCTTTTCTTGTTTTAGTACTGCTTTTGATAACAGTGATAACAGTGAAGCATTGATACCTTGATTTAAGTCGGTATTGTTTGCGGTTGAGGTAGGTGGTGCTTTATCCATCCATTCATTTACTATTGTTGCTTGATTGTCAATGTCTTGGTCGATTTCTTGCTCTGAATCGAGTTGTATTAATTCTAGCTTGGCACGCGCTATTTCTTCGTCGGCGATTGCTCGTTCTTTTACTCGTTGTTGCAGTTCTATACGGGCTTGCAATTCGGCGCGTCTAGTTTGCGAAGTGTGACTTCCACTTGGTTTATTTTTTGATTTTTCGCACATCGTTTTATCTGTCCCTTCGGAACTGGTTGTTCTCTCATTACCGGACGATATTTCAGTACTAGTTGTACGTTCTTTTCTGGATGAGTCTTCTGTTCTTGATGAGCCGCCTGACTCATCGCTCGTGTTTTCTTTGGACTTCTTGCTTCGAGTCTCCATAGTACTCGTCTTGAGTTTTCTCGTCCCTAAGTCCCTATTTCCCTACTGCCCTATCAGCCCTAACAGTCCTGCTTGAGGGTCCCGAAGGACACACTCTCCCAGGGATGGAATGAGGATTAGGTGAGGTGGGAATCGCCCAACAGAGGGTAACACGTGAGGGTTAGAGTGCTCAGGTATCGGGAGGAACGCCCGACACCCTCGGCTGTGCCTACTAGGAGGACCCCTATCTCACGTGCACCGTATTGGCGCGATCAGACTGGTACAGACTTATAGCCGGTTAAGGCAAGCTGGCAGTATCGTCTGGTATACTGCTCCCGCCGTTAAGGCGTTAGCTCACTGTTCACCGTTTGACACCGTTAGGTGGTGAACAGATGAGTCGCGGCGAACCGCTTAGTGTCTTCTCCACGCGACGAAGTGGCCTTCCTAAAAGGCCTTGCGGTCTTCAGCAGCTTCTTCTGAGCTTCGCCTCAATGCACCCGCAGTGACGATTGGTGCCTCTTCGTTCTTGTGGTCTTGACTCTTCTTTAGTCTGTAGTGCGGCGAAACGATCTTCCCCACAAGCCTCGCGGTCTTCGGCAGCTACTACTGAGCTTCGCCTCAATGCACCCGCAGCGAAGGGTCGATGCCTTTTCGTCGTACTAAGGCAGACTTCTTGACGTCACTTCTGTTCCGTGGCCCAACCGAACGATCTTCCCAGCCCGCGGAACCCTGTTCAGCGGCGATAGGTCGATTCCTCTTCGGTTCTTGCCCGCGGAGACACTCTCTTGCGTGAGCTTTTCTTCAACGGATGTTTGCCGGCTCGTTGGATCCGGCTCGAAGGACCATGCACTGTGGTGGATTTTGGATGGTCCAAACCACAGGGAGTACGTAGAAATAAAACACGTAATTTCTTGATTAGTAGAGTTGCGTTCGCTTGTCGCTTCGAGAGAGAAATGCGTGCAAATGCTCGGTGTAGCCGAGTTTTATTAGCTATAAAGCGTGCGCAATCTTTATTGTTTATTTTAACTAAAATACATTGTACAAACGAGACAAACTTATATGTTAGAGTGGGATGGATATATATGAACGAAAGAGAGGTATGCTAGACAAAGATAGCTATATACCAGTCCCTACAAGGTCGCTGCATAGTTAACAGCTAACAGATATTATAACTTATTCTAGTGGATAATAAAAGCCTGTTATATAATATGTTTATTTGTCGCTTATATCTAAGGTAAACTATTTCAGTTATACGAAGGCTAACAAATTGGTATATCCTATACTTATTATATACTTATCTTAAAGGAAATATCTTTAGTGCTACATTATTACGTAACAATCAAAGTTATATACTAAACAATCAGGCTTATATACTAAAACAATCTTCAACATAGATAATTATTGAGAGACTTACTGTGATTTAATTTCATCATTATATTAGGCTCACTGTTAAGCAAGAGTCTCCTCTTAGAATGAGAGAAGTTGGGCTTTAGTCCACCACGCTGGTCCAATGCGGATTGGCAGACTTCACACGACTATAGAATTAGGAAAGTTCTCAGGTATGCAGGTTTCCTCACGATGTTTTCCTTCACCGTTTAAGACCCGTGATATTTAATTTCTTAAAATACACACGGATTCGAACCTACGCCCTCCGAATCAAAGGCAGAGGTCATGTCCACTGGACTTTCGTGTCGTGATTTTATTCGGCATTTTGTATTAAAAATTTATTTAATTGCATAGCAATTTTTGTACCTATGCATTTCTCGACATCAATCTGAAATATTTACTGGTTTCGTCCCTTTAGATCACTTTTTTATGTAGTCGGGATATAGTTTTTAAACTTTATAATAGTGCCTTTTATTATATTGTTAAAAATAAAAATATACAAATAAATAAATGAGAGAGAGAGAAACAAACTATGAAAATATTTTTTTCATTATTTAAATATTACTTTCTTTGTTGTAATTTAGATATTAAATAGTATTAAAAAATTAGGCAAGACATAAATAGTTATATTACGACTTAAGTATATTTACATTATTATACTTTTATACAACTGTGGATTTAAATCCGTTAGTAAAGAATATTATTATACATGAACTAGCGGACGCCCGCGACTTCGTCCGCGTGAAACTCGATGTAAACTTTCAACTACCTCTACCCTATCCCTACCCTACGTTTAAATTTTTCCTGAATTTTCTTTGCTATAAACCTCACGGAGCCCGAGACCTTTCCAACGAATGCAAAACCGTGGAAATAAGTTCGTGCGTTCTGGAGTTATAGCGTCAGGAAGGAAAACCCGACTTATTTTTAGATTTGCAACTGCACTGTTGACAACTAAATGTTCGTCAGAATAAAAAAAAGGGTTATTAAAATAAATTCAATTAACAGTTTATGGCATAATACCGACCTAATCGCTGACCAATGAATAATAGGTATTCAATTGAATAACAGTTTGCTATCCATCACTGCGCTATGTCAAAATATGACCGATTTGACTTATGTGACGCGTCAGACGTTGACGTCAATTATTATTCTGTCATACGTTTATCTTCTATCTATACATATATCAATTGTTTTATATAAACTATCTATACACATAGAGAATAATATTCTATTCAATTCAATTTATTTACTTGCAGATTGTGTATTATATCTGCCAAAGTCGTTTCAATTGTGTGTAACAATTCAATATTTTAATTAAGTACATAAAAATTCTCATCTGTCTAGACTCAGACTTATTACATGAGGATCTGCCTCGCTACATGTTACTTTTCTGTCAAAGTATATGATCAACGATCTAATGCGATTATAAAAACAGCCTCTATAGTATCGATGTTTCGTAGTTGTAATCGTGTTTGTCGGTTAAAGAGCTCCGTAAAAATACCATTTTGTGTAGTTGAATGGTGTAAAAAGGTTAAAAGCTAGTTTTCATCAAAAAATAACAGACAATTTTGTTCGTGAATTAGGGTGCAATACTAGTCATTCTCCACTGGGCTATCACGGCTCCATATGATATATAATATATATGATATATGATAGCCCAGTGGATATGACCTCTGCCTCCGATTCCGGAGGGTGTGGGTTCGAATCCGGTCCGGGGCGTGCACCTCTAACTTTTCAGTTGTGTGCATTTTAAGAAATTAAATATCACGTGCCTCTAACGGTGAAGGAAAACATCGTGAGGAAACCTGTCGTGTGTGAAGTCTACCAATCCGCATTGGACCAGCCTGGTGGACTACTGGCCTAACCCCTCTCATTCTGAGAGGAGACTCGAGCTCAGCAGTGAGCCGAATATGGGTTGATAACGACGACTAGTCATTATGTAGTTAGTCTCAGGTCGAGAAGTATCGGAGAAATTTTGTCTATTATCATTTTTTTAAACATAAATATACGCATAGTTGCTCATTTTTTTTAATACAATTAACAAATAACCAACAAACAAATAACGTGGGTAGGTAAAGATATTATTTAAGTATTAATCAAACTTAAGGAACAGGTACATCTGTGATGTGTAACATCAACAATAGTTTAATCCATCAAAGAGATGATTGACAGGCAAAGGTCGTGGATTCGTTCCCATGCGATACAGAAGGACGCGCCTTTTAGAGCGGAGGAATGTCGTATTGATTGTTCTGTTATGACAATACCTCCTCCTCTCTATGACAGGAATTCAACGTTTGAAATTAGAAGGTAGTTTGAAAGATTTATGATATCTATGATAGTTTGACGGCCTCTGTGGCGCAGTGGTGTTCGCGGTGGATTTACAGGATCCTGGGCTAGATGGCTAGATGTCGTCAGTCCACATTTTAGGGGGGTTGACCGACACTGCGCTTCGGTCCTTGGTCGCCATTCCAATCCCTTGGGATCCCAACGTCCATCGGCTCTTTGAACAATGTACCTCGCCCACTACCACTAGAACATTGCTACTCGTTCTTCTGCAGTTCTAATTTCTGATTCAATCATGTAGAGATACACCGACTGTCGTTTGTATTCTCGAAGAGCACTGTATGTTCTGGTAATCGTACGAAGCCGGTGATGGTCACTAGTACAATATAAAATGCGTAATATATTTAATTATAATAATTTATATATTAATGCTAAGTGTATCTCGGTGCGTGAGCAATTTATTGCCCCGTAACTGATGATATAGTGTAATTACAAAGGTCAGAGCGAATCAGTGAATTCCAACGAGACGGAATTGCGTAAAGTGGATTGAAAGTGCGTGCATTAGAATCATCTATTTAGCTCATCGTCCGTGATCTAGCTAATGTGTTATATTATTTAAAATATATTTTATTTATCTATACTAATATTATACCAATGATTGTTTATTTGTTTGCATTGAATAGGCTCTAGAACTATTAAGCATATCATAAGTGCTATATGTTCTATGTTGTCCAACGTCAGCTAAGCCAATGATTGTTTATGTGTTTGCATTGAATAGGCTCTAGAACTATTGCACCGATTAAAAAAATCTTTCACCCACTTAAGCATAGCTTAAGTGCTTTATGTTCTATGTTGTCCACCGTCAGCTAATGATGTTATACAATGTGCTAACTACAGACTTATGTGAGTAATGCAAACTTCTTTTCTATATATCCGCTAATGATCCATCATTACATTCGATGATTAATTCAATGAATTAATTTATCTTCATTTGATAAATGGTATTTTTTAATGGGTACATTATGGGTGTACTGGATTCTTATTGGTACAGATGGCTAAGCAGTCATTATTGAGGTATTTTCATTGATTCAGTTTTATTAATTTTGATAATTTAATGGTGGAATTATGTGGTCTAAGATATATATCTATATTATTTATTAGTAATAAGAAATAAATAATAGATAACATTCACACGCACATTCATACTAAATCTAGGAAACCATGAACTAAAATTGAAAAATACATGATTTTTAATTAAATTTTACTAGAAACCCTATCTTTTAATAATTAATATCGATCGGTCGATATATTTCGGACCCTTATTTCATGTAATACAGGAAATTAATATTGTTTATATTAAATTTGATATTTAATACTTAATGGTCAACTACCCTATTCTGCTGGGTATAATATTTTAACTAGTGTACAACTTTTTTTAAAAAACCAATAAGAGAAGTAGATTAAATAAATTCAACAAAAACAAAAAATCATAATTTAATATATTTAATATAATTTTCAGTCGATGGACATCCTGGATATAGGACTCTTAGGCTGCCAGTCCACAGAAGCGAAGCAAGGCAGCGGAGCCGAGAAACGGAGAAAAACTAGCGAATAGGATTGCACAAAATCTCCGCTCCTCTTAAGTGGACAGGGAATTGCGAGCTAGTTTAAAAATTCACATAAAACCGGTAAGCGGAGCGGGGAAACAGAGCGGGGTTAAAAAAATTAAATTTAACATTTATTTATTTAACATAGTCTGCAACGCCTCTCCGCAACCTCGCTCCGCTCCTCTTAAGTGGACAGGGACTTGCGAGCTAGTTTTAAAATTCATGTAAAACCGGTAAGCGGAGCGGGGAAACAGAGCGGGGTTAAATAAATTAAATTAAACATTTATTTATTTAACATAGTCTGCAACGCCGCTCCGCAACCTCGCTCCGCTCCTGTGGACAGACACAGTACGCAACTTCGCTTCGCATTAGTCCGTTTCTCCACTACGCTCCCTCGCTCCGCTCTGGTGGACATTCAGCATTAAGGAATTCCAAACAACACGGTTTTGTTCCAAAAATATCCGAAGATCATGGTATCTGTAATTGTAAGCCCAAATTCCAACAACGCGTGGGATGTTAAGTGCAATTAAGTATCAAGACGTGTTACCACGCAGTACCTACAATTCAAAACAATATCTACCCACTATTACAATTGCATTCAAGAATCAAGACTAATGATACTTGTCTATTTTATTAGTGAGTAACGCTGCGATGACGTCATCTGACAGACTTTTGAAGGTTTTAAGATAATTAAGTTGATAGTAGATATAGATTTAATAACAACTGTAGAAGTGGGACACATTTTAGCAGACTTAGAAGTGATTACAAAAGTAAGAAAACTAATGTCGAACAAAGGTATTCACAACATTCGTAAGGACAACTTAATTAACAAATCAAACTGCAACCAAAATAAGACCCTAGAATGGCACAGAATGACCTTGAGTGAAGTCACGCACTTGTGAACGTTGTGTGCAGGGTTAAAGGTACCTTTGACTGTTAACAAACACTCCCCTTATCCACTCAAGTCACTCTCCCTGCCTAACCCAAGGAACCCATAAAGAATTACACAACAAGAGATGTGGACGGCTCGAACGCCACGAGCACACTGAAGCCGTCCGTACCGCAAGTCGTTGCTACGCAGCGATAACATTTGGTAATTGGGTTGTTTATAAAATAAAAAATATCACAACCTCACAGCCGATTTCGCAGAATAGATAAACTGGTATTTATGATATAATGGTAACCTTGTCGGATAATTTTCAGGGGGTACATTTGTTATTAGACGCACCATTAGACATTAGAAAATGACATAAGGAAGGAAAACGTTCGACCATTATTGTATTAGATTCTTTCATAGTTTTCTCCGACTGACTATAAATGTCCCACACATAAAGTTTGAGTAGTATGATTGTATAATTCCTGGGCTCAAGAACTAAAAATACGAGAGAAAAATTCTATAGTTACATGTGCAGAAAAAGGTCTAAAAAACAAAAGAGGAAGATCTATACTGTACTGTACAGACTGTGAACTGTCATCAATGCTATAAATAAAATAGTCTTCTTTCTAAACCATCGTAACTTATACATTACATTGTAAAAGACATAAAATATTGTTCTCAACAAAGGTCAATAAGACTTGTAGGAAGCCTATAAATATAGTATAACTTTGATTCACTAGGTCTCACATTCCGCGTGTAAGTAATGTAAGATGCACTAAGATAAATGATTTTATTATTTTATTTAGTACCACATAGTTTCCATTCCCGAGGGAATACGGGGAAAATTGTAGCCTGTATTAGTCTATATTTATATTAAGAAGAAGTTTATGGTATTGTAGGGGTAATCTCTGGATCTACAATATCGATTTTAAAAATTATTTTACCACTAGAAAGCCACGTTTTTTGTGAATGTCATAGGCTATATTTTATCCCCGTATTCTCGCGGGGATTGTAACTACGCGGGAGAAACCACGGAACATCGGCTTGTCCATGTAGCTGTCGGACATGACTCATCTTCAGCGTTTTTATTAGATAGATCTTTGATGATAACAAATAAGTATGGAGATAATGATCGGAAGTTGAAAGGTCAATAAAAATGACTGCTAAGTGTTAGTTATTGCAAACGCGATGTCCGCATAAACGCGTATAATTACATTATTTGCATGTAATCATTGATAATGCACCGGAGATATATCTACAGCTGAGTGTATGTTCTATGTAAAAGGATTTCTATCTCATGTACCGAAAACTCAAGTTTACAATATTTTCTTTCTAGAGGAAGCCCGAGACTTTTTTTGTGTGAAATTCATCGAGTTGTACCATGAACCAATTTAATTGTACATGTACTGTACATATGTTTTCTGTGCATGTATTAAATATTGAAATATTGTAATCTTCGTTCGTGAAGATATGGCATCTTTCTATACAATTTCAACCTATAATTGTATAAAAAATGTTTTTTGGTCAATAAATCATTTATTTATTTATTAAGCAAAAAATTTATGGATATGGATATATTCTGGAATAAAATATAATAATTAATATAGGTATAGGCCCAAGTTGTAATATAGGTTTACAGAGCAAGTAAAAGGCCTATGTTTTTTAGTTTAAAACCTTTTTGATTACCTCAAACCATTGTGTAATTATCTAAACTTTTTCTGAGGGAACTATTTAGTTAAAACCTACAAAAAATTTATAATAATTCATATAGACATAGGCCTAAGTGTTAATATAGGTTTACAGAGCAAGTAAATGGCCTACCTTCTTTAGTATAAAACCTTTTTGATTACCTCAAACCATTGTATGTTGATAACTTATAACATATACATAAAATGTATGGTAGTAAAAACCTACCTACCAGTATAAAAAAGTACCTATTCGAAAATGGCTAGAGTTTGTAAGGAGGTCTTTTGGTGCAAATCACCTTTTCAACACCTTCTTAATTTTAACGGATTGCTAATATATTATTACCAGTGCCCGTGTAGAATTAAATCAATGGCCCTTTGATTTCCTGTGATGTATGGTTTCTGTGAAACTACGGAATGAGGAACGAACGGAGATAATTAATTAGTTTCAATGAGAAATAATAACAAGCTAAACATCTTCCCGATGCGTATGCGTGTGTATAGATTTAGCTTATATTGAATGTCATAAATTTCTTGTCCGCTGTATAAATTTGTATATTGTATATTTGATAAACCTTAATATTATAATAAATTAATATTATATTTATTTATCTGTAGGTCTGTAAAGCTACCGCCTCTGACAATTTATTTCTTACATTTTAAATGTTAGAAAAAGATTACCTACTTTAGTAGCGGACGCACGTGACTTCTTCCGCCTTTCATTATCAACCCATATTCGGCTCACTGCTGAGCTCGAGTCTCCTCTCAGAATGGAAGGAGTTAGATCAATAGTCCACCATTCATAGATCAATAGTACAGTAGTAAATACTAGAGAATTAAGAAAATTCTCTAGTATTTAGGTTTTTCACCGTTGAGAACCGCCTTTAGACCTCCTAATCTGGCCCTGTCGTAAAATATGTTCTTAGCGCACAACTACTAACTAAAAACTACCTATTTACTAAATTTATTTCATCTTTGTATGTTAAGCGGTTTTTTATAATTTTCGTGATTACCTTTCGCTACTAAATATAAAACATATTTTATAACATTTAACCCTTATTCGCACGATAGTTTTTTTAATGGACAGATATACTTGGATTGCATTTGTTATATTTGAACGCTTTTTTAACGTCCGTTAAAAAACTATCGTGCGAATGAGGGCTAAAAGGCAGATTGGTCAGAACAACGTCTGAAGGGTGACACTATCATTATTACATTATCATTATCATTATTCTACGGTTATATTGATTTAATAATAACATAATTGTCATGTATGTAGGCAATCAAAAAGCACATAAACATGTCATTGTTAATGATACATTGCACCCATATATCTGCCTGCTTCATGATCAAGACCTATGACGTCAAATGGTTTGCTTTAGCATCATGTGACATTTTGCGGTGGTAAGATGGTGTCATAGTAGTATTAGTAAGGGCTCTTTGTCAGAAGATTTGTCCAAGGAAGTATTAGACCTATAACCTGTTTTTTAGGGGGGGAGATAATTATAACAAATATATTTTTTGAGTTGAATTTACTACACCAATCTATATGTTATCTGTGTCTGTATCTACTAATATTATAAAGCTGAAGAGTTTGTTTGTTTGTTAGTTTTAACGCGCTAAGATTAGCGCGTAAAGATTAGGAACGCGCTAAGATTATTCTTTCAGTGTTAGATAGCCAATTTTATGTTTTCTGTGTCTATATCTAATAATATTATAAAGCTGAAGAGTTCGTTTGTTTGTTTGTTTTAACGCGCTAATCTCAGGAACCACCGGTCTGATTTGAAAAATTCTTTCAGTGTTAGATAGCCAATTTATAGAGGAAGGCTAGGCTATATTTTATCCCCGTATTCCTACGGAAACGGGAACACGCGGGTAAAACCGTGGAGGCATCTAGTAGTGAAAAATATGACTCAGACAGGACACGCAAGTGATAAAGGATTTCGTTTGTACTCGGACGTTTGGAACCCTTAAAAACTTACCTACGATGTATTAAACTTTCAGTATCTCGCGGACGAAGTTGCGGGATTTTTCTAGTAAGTTAAAGTTAAAGTTTTGAACGTTATCCTGTCAACATACAATCTTGCAATAATAATTACCATTAAAGTAAAGTGTTCCGGGTCTGGCCGGATGTCACATCTCTATAAATGTATGTACATCCTAGGTATGTCGCCCGCCACGCCTTTTAACAGGTCAACCTTAATAATTTCCTGATGCGTGATGGGCAAAAAATGCACATTAAAATGCATCGTCGATCACAAGGGCGTAGGTTAATAAATATTTAACAGGTCAACGCCTTATTAAAATGCTCGCACTGTTTTTTTTATTATTATAAGTATTTTTATATTTGAATTATAATGTTTGTTTGTTTTTATTTAACTTTCTATGTTGGACAATGATATTAAATACTGTTAGATGTGTTACTAGCGCATGAAAAATGAGGCGCTCAAAAAGGAAATTTGTAGCAACTCAATGTTAGTTGTGGTACAAACAATGCTTAAATATCGTATACAATGTCGAGTTGTGTGTTCAGTTCAAGAACTACCTATATATACATAAATATACAGGGTGCTCCGGAGTATTTCCCATAACTCTGGGGACATATTCTTTACCGAAAATTAATTAACAATGTTCAAGAAACATGTGTTCTAAAATTAATATTTTCGGGGTAAATAATATTTCTTTTGTAAATAGATCTTAAAATGTATCCCTTATACGCATCCTCATAATTATGACGTAACCAAGTTATACGTATTATAAAATGCAAGGATAGTCGGAAATATTTAAATAACTTAGTATGAAACATAAAAAGATTTTTTTTAGTTAGAAAAATATTAGATGCCCAGTTCGGCTCCTATAAGTGGACTCGTCAACACCTTGAAGTTATGGGAAATACTCCCGAGCACCCTTATAATGGAATTAAAGACAAAATTGTGCATGTGTGCTCTCAGTGTAGCCTATTATTCGGATTACTTTTTGCGGTGATTTTGTCGGGAAGTAACCTATCTATAGTATACAATTATCATTGGTGTTAGATTATTTTTCATTAAGACGTCGGTCTTGGTCATTGTCATACATACTCAATAGTGATTATTCGTGTCATTGATCGTTTAACGATTGTCGTAAAAATTATTTATTTATGCTATTTTTAGCTGTGCAAGCCTTAGATAGGATATGTGCCTTCGATTCAAAGGGCGTAGGTTCGAATTCGGTCCGGGCATGCAGCAACTATTCAGATTGAATATCACGTGTTTCAAACTGTGAAGGAAAAACATCGTGAGGAAACTTCTCTACTTTAAAATTCTCTATTTGTTTGAACTCTGCCATCCTCGAACCAAAGTGAGAGGTGATAGCTCAGTGGATATGACTTCTGCCTTCGATTCGGAGGGCGTATGTTTCAATCCAGTCCGGGGCATGCACCTCCAACTTTTCAATTGTGTAAATTATAAGAAATTTAATATCATGTGTCTCAAACGTTGAAGTAAACATCGTGAGGGAGCCTATATACCTGAAAATTTTCTTAATTGTCTAGGTGTGTGAAGTCTGCCAATCCGCATTGGGCCAGCGTGGTTGACTAACGCCTCCCATGCTGAGAGGAGACTCGAGCTCAACAGTGAGCTGAATATAGGTAAATATGATGATGTTACGATGACAATGATGATAAGCTCACCGACCCGCATTTATTCCAAGTTTAAATTGATGGACCAGGTAGATAGCATAGCATTGACGGCCTCCGTGGTGCAGTGGTATGCGCGGTGGATTTACAAAACGGAGGTCCTGGGTTCGATCCCCGGCTAGGCCGATTTTTCTTAATTGGTCCAGGTCGGGCTGGTGGGAGGCTTCGGCTGTGGCTAGTTACCACCCTACTGACAAAGACGTACCGCCAAGCGATTTAGCGTTCCGGTACGATGTCGTGTAGAAACCGAAAAGGGGTGTGGATTTTCATCCTCCTCCTAACAAGTTAGCCCGCTTCCATCTTAGACTGCATCATCACTTACCATCAGGTGAGATTGTAGTCAAGGGCTAACTTGTAAAGAATAAATAAAAAAATTCGGTTAGTGGCAACCATCGCCTGTAAACGGTCTGTTTGGTACTTAGTCCTTACAGGAGGCCTATGTCCAACAGTGGACGTCCATCGGATTTTGGCTGGTGGGAGGCTTCGGCCGTGGCTAGTTACCACCCTAACACACAGGGACACATTTTGAAAAAAGAAATATTATTTACTCCGAAAATATTCGTTTTAGAACACATGTTCCTTGGACATTTCGACGGCCTCCGTGGTGCAGTGGACTTACAAGAGGTCCTGAGTTCGATCCCCGGCTGGACCGATTGAGATTTTCTTAATTGGTCCATGTCTAGCTGGTGGGAGGCTTTGGCCGTGGCTAGTTACCACCCACAAAGACGTACCGCCAAGCGATTTAGCGTTCCGATACGATGTGTAGAAATCGAAATTAGTGTGGATTTCGTCCTACTCCTAACAAGTTAGCTCATCACTTACCATCAGGTGAGATTGTAGTTAAGGGCTAACTCGTAGAGTATAAAAAAAGGATTTTAATGATGATGATGATGAAAAGTTAGTGAAATGAGTATCTAATATTATCAATTTATTATATTATAACTATTAATAAATCATCGCATTATTAATAAGTACGTTATTAGGTAGTAATTTGACGTCCGCCGAACGTAATTTATTTAGTTCTGTTAATGAAGAACATGATTTATATTGCACCAAAGTTCAGGATGGACTAATGACCGTTGTCAATCGCAGAAAAAAATATATCTATTCCCGTGAACATAAATTTAATTTTACTTCTGTAGTGAAAAATCAAGATAATAATTATAAAATGAAGGTAGAAAACCGTTTGGTGTTTAAGTTTCGTGTTTATACGAAATTTAATACACTACTTGATAACTAAAGTATTGAAAATGTTGTGACTTAAACGTAACTAAAGTAAAAATTTGACTTTTATCATCGATAAATAATTTTTCAACAGAAAATTATCGTTTGCAAAGTATATATATTAAAACAATACCTATTAAGTGACAGATACTAAAGGTTATACCTTAGAATTGAAACTTTCTCATAAGGATCGTATGCTAGATTTACTAGACCCGGTTTAAAAATATTGTTGTCAAGTGATTTTTTTTTTTTAATTTTATATTATTTACAAGTTGGCCCTTGACTACAATCTCACCTGATGGTAAATGATTATGCAGTCTAAGATGGAAGCGGGCTAACTTGTTAGGAGGAGGATAAAAATCCACACCCGGCATCGTACCGGAACGCTAAATCGCTTGGCGGTACGTCTTTGCCGGAAGGGTGGTAACTAACCACGGCCGAAGCCTCCCACCAGCCAGACCTGGACAAATTAAGAATATCTTAATCTGCCCAGCCGGGGATCGAACCCAGGACCTCCGTCTTGTAAATCCAACGCGCACACTGCGCCACGGAGGCCGTCAAGACGTGGTGGACGTTTATCAAAGACTTCATACTTGACATAAGTGGCATGAATAAAGATCTTCCATGGAACGTGAGTTAGTGAGTCCCATACTTTTACATAGCATAGAATTCACTAACGTTAGTATATTTTTTTTTTCATTTTGGTCTACAAATGTGCTAGATCAGACATTTTGCATTAATTACATATTCCCTTCTCATGTATAAAACTGATTTCATCCATTGTTGTTTTCCTTTCTCTAAAATTATCTCAAAGTATTTTCGCAATGTGACCTCTGACTAGATGATTATCATAAAGTGAGGAGATTTTTTGACGTGTTTTTTTTTCTATCTGTACATCATCATTACAGCGCGACCTCGAGAATAGTGCAACTGGGTTACACTCTACTCGTAAAATGTTTTTTTTTTTATAATAAAAAATACTAGGCAAAGGTGTTAATATTTTTAGAATTCGTTTTACATTATTTGCTAGCAGACGGTTGCGACTATGTCGGCGTGGAATCAATAGTTACTAGTATACTAATAACTAACTATACTAATAAATAACTGCCCCCGTAGCCCCCGTAGCCCCGTGGCCACGGGGAATCGCAAACGCTTCGAAAACTAGAAAAATGTATGGGAATGACAGATCTTAATCACGTGACATGTCGATAGCTAATAAGATAAGATAAATATACTTTATTTGCACACCACAAAGACAAAAACAAGTGAAATAAAAAACAAATTAGGAAGAGATCAGCATACAAAAGGCGGCCTTATCGCTAAGTAGCGATTTCTTCCAGGCAACCTTCGGTTTAGGAAAACTTAAGGACAGCTTAACTTAAGCTGTCCTTAAGTTTTCCTAAACCGTTTTAAAAACTTAAGCAGGTGGCGTAAAACAAAAATAACCATAGTATTAGTAATACACATACATACAAATAATATACATCCTAATACATAAACAATATTACACAAATACCTACAATAATGAATAAAATACATATCAAAATATACTAATAAATACCTTATATTGAAAAGAAATAATATATACAGATCGTCTTTACTGCACCAGATAATGAGTCTTTACGGCATTTTTAAAAAGCTAATATCATTCCCATACAGTTTTCTAGTTGTCGAAGCGTTTGCGATCGTAGAAAGAGAATCGACGTGCCACTTGGGGGCACTACAGGGGCTGCTTCGTTAGGCCAGATGTAAGCCTATGTGTATGTATCATGAGGTCCTGGTTCTAATCCGTGGGGCTATGAGATATTTAGTTCGGAGTTGGGAAGTTGGTGATGTTACACATCACCCACCACCTCACCTGTCACTTCACCTACCACCTCACCTACCGCATAACTTACCAACACCTTCACCGTGCCTCTCAGAGTACGACAAGCTATCGGTTTTCATCATCAACATCTGATAGTAATCGTTGCATAGTCGAACATTTTCAAATAGATCCATTCCTGTAGATCCATTCCTTCAAATAGATCCATTCCTGTAGATCCATTCCTTCAAATAGATCCATTCCTGTAGATCCATTCCTTCAAGGAAAGTCTTTCCTGGCCGTACAGGCCATAAAAATATACTGATAATGAAGAGGAACAATCAGGAATTCTGTAGGTACAATTCCTACTATCCCTTAAATTCGCATGCGACTTTCAATCTGAAGAAGAAAATCATTATCATTATAAACAACCCATATTCGCTGCTGAGCGCGAGTCTCCTCTCAGAATGAGTGGTATAGGCTACCACGTTGGCCCAATGCGGATTGGCAGACTTCTCACGCGTAGAGAATTAAAAAAATCTCTGGTATGCAGGTTTCCTCACGAAGTTTTTCCCTGACCGAATGAGACACGTGATATTATTTTTTCTCAAAATGCATTGAAAAGTTGGAATTCCATGTCCCGCACTGGATTCGGACCTACACCGTCCGAATTAAGGGTAAAGGTCAAATCCACTGGGCTAAAACATTGTTAACTACTCATATATTCAGTACTGACCTAATTTCAGTCACTTTAAGAGACTTGAACCTACTGCCGTTTTAATCCATCGCTGATGCTTATCGCTGTATTGACGAGGCAATACCATGTAAGTACCCTGCAAAGGTTATATAAAGCGTATCTAATGGTGCGTTTAAATAAAAATAACAGTTGAGGCTTCGCAGCGCGCTGGCGGGCGCAATTTTAATGCCACTACGGAGTGAATCCCATCCATTACCCATTCATTATTACAACCACAGCACACTGGCGACTTTAAGTTTCACGATATTTTGCCTTATCGCCTATACAGGGTGCTGGGGAGTATTTATAAGAACCGAATTGCTTAACTAATATTTTAATAACTAAAAAAAAATCGACTGTCTGTAAAGTCGGTTTACTGAGGATAGTTGAACGTGACAACGTCATTAGAAAATAGTGATGGAATGGTTGCATTTTTCAAAAGAAAATGTTCGTTTTTCTAAAGTACTGTTTAATAATCTTCAAAGACCAGAATAAACTCAATTTCTTGTAAAAAAAGTTGGCAACCCTAGAACGAGGGAACGACGCATGACGTCATCTTTTTTCGAGTGTGCAGCCGACTCTATTGAATTATAAGACGTTGTCACGTCAAAAAAATTTTTCATACAAAGTAATTCAAATAACGCTGACTATCCTTGTAACACATGCCTTTATCTATCTACGTACAGGCTACGTCATTATTATAAGCATGCGTATAAGGTCTATTTACAAAATAAATATTATTTAATCCGAAAATATTCATTTTTGAACAAATGTTCCTTGAAAATTTTGAATTATTCTACTTTTTATACTTTAGGCAGCGTACGCAAAATAAGTAACTTTTCTGATTGATTTTGTACACCTTGTGTCCGAAAAACCCAAATATTTTACAGAATCCTATATTTTCCAAAATAAAATTTAGCATATGTTACTTGTGGATAATGTAGCTTTCGAATGGTGAAAGAATTTTAAAAATCAGTCCAATAGTTTTTGAGCCTATTCATTACAAACAAACAAACAAACAAACATACAAACAAAGTTTCCCTCTTTATAATATTAGTATAGATTGTGAGACCTCTCTGACGCAGTGTTTCTATGGTTTCCAAAGAAGTCTTGGGAGCCATTCCTAGCTCGGGTTAATTTAGAATTTTATAATTTAATTATTGGCTGTCTGCTTTGGTGGTAGGTAAAGACAGCGTCGTGTGATTTACCGTTTGAGAATAATACCGCTAAAAAACCGCCGCAGGAAACCTAAGGCTCCAAGTTAGCCCACTTTTTCCCTAATTTTCCAACTACCGACAGTTATTGAAAACTTTTTGAAAATAAAGAAAATCTTTTGCATTTTGGACACCGATAGATGGGATTTTGGAAATAATTCCCATTTATTAGTCTTTTTTCTTCCCTAAGTACATACTAGGTACCTCATCATTATCAACCCACATTCGGCTCACTGCCGAGCACGTGTCTCTCTCAGAATGAGAGGGGTTAGGCTAATAGTCCACCACAATGGCCCAATGCGGATTGGCAGACTTCACACACGCAGAGAATTAAGAAAATTATCTGGTATGCAGGTTTCCTCACGATCCTTCACCGTTTTGAGACATGTGATATTTAATTTCTTAAAATGCACACAACTGAAAAGTTGGAGGTGCATGCTCCGGACCGGATTCGAACTCAAACCCTCCGGAATAGGACGCAGAGGTCATATCCACTGGGCTATAGCGACTCTTATATACTAGGTACCTTATTGTGCAGTGTAGTAGTTAGATAGGTAACATACTACGTCATGTCGCACAACATTTTGTCTTAAATAAAAAGTCTTTAGCGTATATAGTTTTATGACACCTAAAGCTAACTTTATCTTTAACATCGGTACAATTCATTTACTACACAACCACTATCATCTGAATCGCCAATCTAATTTATGTAACAACAAATTAGCTCTTATTTTGAAAGAAGCAAGGTTTAGTTTGGTTTGTATAGAGTGCGTGAGAAAGCGTAATGTTACATAATACGGTGGTCAGCTTACAAACGATATCTTATAAAATGGTTCAATTTTATCATGGAGGTTTCGGCCGTGGCTATCTACATTGATGGCAGGTAGTGGGCACGGGTCAGTTTAGGCAAAGACAGCGATTTAGCGTTCCGGTACGATGCCGCGTTGAAACCGTGTTGCATGGATAGAATAAACTTAGACCTCTTCCAAGTTAGGCCGCTTCCAGCTTAGACTGCATTGTCACCTAACATTAGATGAGACGGCAGTCAAGGGTTAAATTGACATTAAATAAAAAAACGACTAGGAGAAGATCACCATAACGCTCTGAAAAGTAACGCTAAAGTAAAATAGCGCTGTGTAAGTTTTCTATCGGAATACCAACGCGAACATCCCAAAATATTATAAACTAGCTGACGCCGCGCGGTTTCACCCACGTGCTTCCCGTTTCCGTAGGAATACGGGTATAATATATAGCCTATTGCCTTCCTCTATAAATAGACTATCTAACACTGAAAGATATTTTCCAATCGGACCAGTAGTTCCTGAGATTAGCGCGTTCAATCAAACAAACAAACAAACAAACTCTTCAGCTTTATAATATTAGTATAGATTTTTGATATTGAGTGGATTTTAAGAAATTTCCAAATACTCTCTTGTATTATATTAGTTACGAGTACCTAGAGGGAGATGTTACAAAACTTTGACCTCCCCAATTTTGTATGTATCGCTCTACAAAACATAATATAATAATAGTCTAGGAGATGGTGAACTGTTCAAAGCTCCATAGTTTTATTTTAAACAACAAAGCTATACAGGGTGCTCGGGGGTATTTCCCATAACTCTAGGGTTATATTCTGTATATATGTCACTATGTTTTGACTATTCAAAATTAATATATTTTTTTCTATCTGAAAATTTGAGTTTAATTGTTGTAATTGTGAGCCTTCGATAGCTAGACATTTTATGATGGCTTAAAATATGTCAGCCTGTGGTTAAATACGGTAGCCAGTAACGGAGTTTCTAGTTGGCGACGAGGAGGAATCAAATATCTGGTAGTAGAGATATAATTTCTCATAATTAACATAGGACATAGGCCTCTTGCATGGACTTACAAACAAAACCTCCCTCGATCCATCAGCATCCAGCGGCTCCCCGCAAACCGCTTGATGTCCTTAGTCCACTGGGGGTAAAATAACACTGCGCTTTGTAGCACCTTGGGACTCCAACTTCTATCAGCTCTTCGAACTATGCGCCCATTGGCATATCAGCTTCGCGACTTCCTCATGATATCCTATAAAAAAAAATTATAAAACAAAGAAAATACTATTGAGAATCTGGACCCTTGAGACCTGCTACCTTCCAAAGCTACCATGGTCCAAACTTTGGCTACCGTACTTAGGTATCTATGGTAAAGCTTTCAGAGTGTTGCCTACGTAATGATTATTTAATTTGTTTAGTATTGAAATAGTAAATTTCTATGATTTGACAATTCAGAGCCCAACGAATAAATTTATAAATAAATGAGTGCTAGCTCATAGCCTATAATCGCCCCAAATTGAACAATACAGTCATTTCTTTCGGCGCATCTCGATACAGTTCTTGACCCGTCGGGTTGCGACACTACAATGGGTTAGACAAACAAACACATCGGACCATTGTCTCGAAAAACAATACCTCCTTTCTACGACCTTGGGTTGTCGTCCAAGATATTTAATGGCGCATCCATACTAAGCGTACTACGTCTATATCATTATCTTCTTATATTAGTTTTTATAACCTGTGATCAGTGACAGTTTCATAATCTACAAATTATAGTGTAGGTTATTTGCCTGGGAAATTTCTAGCACTTTACATATATTGATTGTTGCAGATCGACACATTGTGACCTAAGAAAAAATAAAAGCACAAAAAAATTTAAAAAGTTAAGTTCGTTTTCTTCTAGAGGGTAACAAAAAATCTATACCAATATTATAAAGCTGAAGAGTTTGTTTGTTTGATTGAACGCGCTAATCTCAGGAACTACTAGTTCGATTTGAAAAATTCTTTCAGTGTTAGATAGCCCATTTATCGAGGAAGGCTATAGGCTATATATTATCCCCATATTCTTACGAGAACGGGAACCATGCGGGTGAAACCGCGCGGCGTCAGCTAATTGGTAAAAAGCAAATCAATAAAACTATAATATAATTAATAACTAACTCATAACTAGTTGTATAATAATAAATAACTTAAAATAAGCAAAGTCAAAAACTTATTCAAAAAATATGTACAAAACTCATCTATTACACATCTTATCTGCAGAATAAATTTATTTTTATTGCAACAAATACAGCCTACTTATTCATAAGTGCATGTTTTCTGTCATTATAATACAGTTGCTTCACTAATATTGAGTGCTTGAGTATATTTTATTTGTGTAGATCACTCACCGATACACATTTGAGAGACGGAAAAGGTTTTTTTCAATGACAAGATATGTGAGAGTGGTATCTTGCTGGCTGTGTTATTTGTTAACCATACTAAACTAAATTAAATATTTGAACCATGGTGGTGGTTCATTTACCTTCCAAGCTATTTTCCAGACTGTAGTGCTTCGGATAGCAAATTTGTACCCAGAAAGTTATTGTCCCAAAAGATTTTTTTTTATTCTCTACAAGTTAGCACTTAACTACAATCTCATCCGATGGTAAGTGATGATGCAATCTAAGATGGAAGCAGTTTAACTTGTTAGGAGTAGGATGACATCCACACCCCTCCCCCCCACTTCAGGGGGCATACTTGTTATCGGATGCACCAAAGTCTGAAATATGGCGTGCCAGGATAACGCCTTAATTCACTGCGTTCTTATATTTGTCTGACTCGCCATGAGTATTCACGTACTAGCTGACGCCGCGCGGTCTTACCCGCGTGGTTCCCGTTCCCGTAGGAATACGGGGATAATATATAGCCTATAGCCTTTCTCGATAAATGGACTATCTAACACTGAAAGAATTTTTCAAATCGGATCAGTAGTTCCTGAGATTAGCGCGTTCAATCAATCAAACAAACAAACAAACTCTTCAGCTTTATTATATATATAAGTTATAGGATATTTTTATCGCAATAAATAAAATCAGAAGTTGGTGAAATAGGGGTTGAAAGTTTGTATGGAAAGTATTCGTTTTTAAAGTTATATATTTTCAAAAGATTGGTATATGTGTAAATCGTTTAGGTTTTGTTTTATATTTTTATAAATTGGACTATTCACTATATATAAAACACAAAATATAAATAGGACGAGTGAAATAGGAAATTAATGTTTAGGTACATCGATTTTCCGGTGGAATTTAAAGTTCAGGTAGATATTAAATTTCTGCTCTCTAAGTATTAACTTATAGAAAATCACATTATTGACATTGACCTGAGCTTCATAGACCTAATCATTGAAAAAGCGAATTGCACGTTACGTTATTCAACCCGGCAATTATACTACCTAATACGACAGTCCAAGGTTCAATCCCGTTCGAACTATAAAAGGTAAAAATTGCTTAATATTGCATAACTATACCTGTTTGTTTATAAGATGAGTAACCCACTTATTTGGTATGTATTTTACAGCTTATTATAGCAATTATTTAGGATGTGTTAAATTTTTAACTCTAATATTCTTACAGGATTTATTTTGGTACAGAAGAAGGAAGAGCACAGTTTCTTTCTATACCTATACCAAAATTATATTATGTATTAATCGAATACAATAAGAAACTTAAGCTAACTCCCATGTTAAACAAATCATGGTCAATTTCGGCGTTTGTTGTCAAACGGAAAATGGATCATGCAAAAAAGAGCCTTTTTTGGCACTTTTGACAAAAACTTTTTCCACGGCAAAAGAAACAAAAACACGACTCTTGGTCAGAGATACTTGCGTTGCTTACCGGTTTCAGATTTTCCTAATAACAAAAATCTGGCTGGGATTTCCAAGAAGAACAAAGCCTCTCAAACAAACTACAAATGTTTCTCTATAGTTTTCATAGTTTTCTCGTTTTTAATATATATAAATTGTCTTTACACATTCTTATTAATATGTGTTATTACTCTTCTTGAATGGGGATGATGACTAGGTTTCAATATATTGATTTTTATGATACATTCGGGTAAATAGGGTCAATGTTAACTAATTTATACATAAAAAGCAAAGATTTTCTGGATATTTGCAAAATAAATGAGATTATAAAATTTCAAAAACTATTAAAAATATTTTATCGTAATTAGATGAAAATTCATACAGTTTTATCTTCCTTACATTAAATGTGACATTTTTTAATAAATGAACTATAAGCATAAACGCACAAATAACAAAGATATTAGTAGTTTTGTTTGAACGCGCATACAAATCTAACGATCATTACATTGCCTATGACGTCATTATTTCGAGCCATTTTGTATGGGGCGTTTTTCAGGGATCCGCGGCAGCGCCGCAAATCTGACTCTTTAAATCCCTGTAGCTCCGCAAGTGATGATCGCAGATACCCTGTTACTTTTACAAAATTGCTTTACTATTAGCATACTCTTAATTTATATACAATTTAAAAAACTGTCATCATCCCTATTGTGATAGGCGCAAAGCTTCCGTCATTGTCATCTTCATTTTATTTTGTCGTCTGTGATTGTCATTTGTCTTTTATGATTTGTGTTGGTGTTGGTTGGTTGATGTTTTTGTGAATTCGTCACTAATGCAAGACTTCTTGATCTGAAACCTTACCCATAGACAAACCGTTATACTTTAGTGCCCAAGACATTACGCTTACACGCATGTCACAGTTTGCCAGTTTTATAATTATTGTAATTGAAGAAATTAGATAATATAATAAATTAGATAATATCTCCACCTGAAACCTACGGATCGTATATTAATTATTTTAACTATTAGTTAACAGTAATTAGAAAGGCATCACGATTTACATATTACATACTTTAGAAACGATCGGAAGCTTCAAAAAGGGCGATAGTAGGTACAGAGGTCTTCTATTCATTAATTCGCGCGTTTGTAATATAATAATTAATTATGAAAATATGATTTCATAGGATTTCGTAATAGGCGTTCCGTAGAGCTACGCGTTATTCCATCTTTATATGCTTAAAGGAATTAAACAATTAAATAATAATCACAGAATAAATAATAATACAGAATGAGTCTATACAAGCAGCGCAGTGAGGCCGTTGAAACCCATAAAACAAACGTCACTTGTCTCCTTGACATCCACACGAAGATTTAATACACATAACAATTACGTAAATTGATATCATAATAGACTAGTAATCAATAATTACCTATAAAAAACTAGCTGACGCCGCGCGGTTTCACCTGCGTGGTTCCGTTCCCGTAGGAGTGCGGGGATAATATATAGCCTATAGCCTTTCTCGATAAATGGCCTGTCTAACATTGCAAGAATTTTTCAAATCGGACCAGTAGTTCCTGAGATTAGCGCGTTCAATCAAACAAACAAACAAACTCTTCAGCTTTATAATATTAGTATAGATACTCCATCTTAATTTGTTTAGTTTTTGTCGACAGTTTTTAAAATATTTAAAAACATAAGACGCAATTTTTCTTGAATAATATTGAAAATTAAATATTTAATTAATAATTATTAATTAAACTCAACTGTCTCTGCTATAAACTGTGACCTTAGCGCAATTGATATCTGGAGCAGACAGTATGGGCTCAAGGTAAATCCCCTAAAATCTAAGGCCATTATTATTGGTAGTCCTGCCCTCATCTCAAGAGTTGATTGGGTAGATCTCCGGCCAGTTTTGTATAATGGTACCACTATTCCTTTTTGTGACACAGTTAAAGATCTTGGGGTACATCTTGATAACCAGTTGTCGTGGTGCGTGCATGTCAAAGAGTTGAGTAAAAAGATGTTTGCTACTTTTGGCTCACTGAGACGTTTAAGATCATTTTTACCAATTCCTACTAAAGTTATGTTAGCACATTCTCTTCTTCTTTCGGTTTTAGATTATGCGGACGCGAGCTATCTAAATATAACTGAGGACCAACTCAATAAACTTGAGCGACTTCAAAATCTTGCTATTCGGTTCATATTTAGCCTACGCAAATATGACCATATTTCTGAATTCCGTCAGAAGCTCAAGTGGCTCCCTATTCGTCGTCGCCGGGATCTGCATGTACTTTCACTTTTGTACTGTGTGTTGTTTAATCCAAAATCTCCTGTGTATCTGAAGGAGAAATTTACGTTTCAGGGAGTGCAGTCTGAACTGAGACAGTGTCGATTACTAACTCTATGTTTACCCGTGCATAAGACGAAATTTTATAAACATTCTTTCGTTGTGCAAGCCGTTAAGTTATGGAATGCTCTCCCTTTAAACATACGGCAATCAAAGACACTGGACATTTTTAAAAATGCCGTAAAGTCTCATTATCTGGTGCAGTAAAGACGATCTGTATATATTATTTCTTTTCAATATAAGGTATTTATTAGTATATTTTGATATGTATTTTACTCATTATTGTAGGTATTTGTGTAATATTGTTTATGTATTAGGATGTAAATTATTTGTATGTATGTGTATTACTAATACTATGGTTATTTTTGTTTTACGCCACCTGCTGATGTCCTTAAGTTTTCCTAAACCGAAGGTTGCCTGGAAGAAATCGCTACTTAGCGATAAGGCCGCCTTTTGTATGCTGATCTCTTCCTAATTTGTTTTTTATTTCACTTGTTTTTGTCTTTGTGGTGTGCATATAAAGTATATTTATCTTATCTTTATCTTAAAATTACTGATGCGAATTGCGACGCTTCGCGAGTCGTAGTGACTCGGGAAAGTATTCGTTTTTAATTTGTATTTGGAACGGCATGCCTGCCGTGTTCCGGGCGCTCTATCCACCTATTATTCTTTAATCTGTGTTAATAATATAATATAATAATTAGCCGACGCCCCGCGGTTTCACCCATGTAACTCCCGTTATTGGGAGTTTGGGGATAAAACATTCTATGACACCCACAAATAACGTGACTATCTATTGGTAAAATAATTTTCAAAATCGGTTCAGCAGATCCAGAGATTACCCCTACAACCTCACAAACTTTACCTCTATAAAATATTAAGTATAGACATGCTTGGCCTTGACTACAATCATTCCATGTACATATTAGTAATTTTCTCAAGAAGTACTTTTTTTTGCCGATAACTGTATCCCAAGCATGTTCGCCTCTTGACACTTAAATATATTAAAAAAAGATCCAATTATTAAGATAAAATAGTACATCCTTTTCGATTATTAAAATTCGTGTACTGAATCTACTCAATGGAATGCGAATCGAATTAGGTGTGACCTGTTTGTATAGATATTGCCAACATTATACTTTTTATTCAACTACAAGTTACCATTTGACTTACGTTCTCACCGTATATACTAAGTATATACTAAGTACTAAGTATATACTAAGTACTAAGTATATACTAAGTATATACTAGTATATACTAAGTATATACGGTAAGATAGTGCGTGTTTTTGTTGTGTATTTGCAAGTGCCTTTGAGTTCTTTGTCGGGCTATGACAAACTGAATTTTCTGCCTTTCGGGAAACTCTCAGTAGTTATCCAGAGTCAGGATTTGATTTTGGGAACTAAAATTTCGGATGTCAAATTGGGATTTTTTTTTATTCTTTACAAGTTAGCCCTTGTCGCGTTTATAATATTAGTAGGATAGTAGAATTTATAAAGCTGAAGATTTTGTTCGTTTGTTTGAACGCGGTAATCTCAGAAACTACTGCTCCGATTTGAAAAATTCTTTCAGTGTTAGATAGCCCATTTATCGAGAAAGGCTATAGGTTATACTTTATCCCCGTATTCTTACGGGAACAGGAACCACGAACCGAGCGGCATTGTCCGCTAGTATATACTAAGTACTAAGTATATACGGTAAGATAGTGCGTGTTTTTGTTGTGTATTTGCAAGTGCCTTTGAGTTCTTTTTCGGGCTATGACAAACTGAATTTTCTGCCTTTCGGGAAACTCTCAGTAGTTATCCAGAGTCAGGATTTGATTTTGGGAACTAAAATTTCGAATGTCAAATTGGGATTTTTTTTTATTCTTTACAAGTTAGCCTTTGACTACAATCTCACCTAATGGTAAGTGATCGTGCAGTCTAAGATGGAAGCGGGCTAACTCGTTAGGAGGAGGATGAAAATCCACACCCCTTTCGGTTTCTACACGGCATCGTACTGGAACACTAAATCGCTTGGCGGTACGTCTTTGCCGGTAGGGCCGAAGCCTCCCACCAGCCAGACCTGGACCAATTAAGAAAATCTCAATCTGCCCAGCCGGGGATCGAACCCAGGACCTCCGTTGTTAAATCTACCGCGCATACCACTGCGCCACGGAGGCCGTCAAATTTAAGGGGGTATCTTCGTATATTAGAGAGTATACGCATGTTAAGTTGTCGATCTTTTAAGTCATTATCATTGAATATCTGATAGCGATCGGCACAAAGTTCAAAGATTGCCACCATTGCAAAATACCTGTCATTTAAACTGAAAAAAAATATTTGCTTTAGCTCCTTAATTTGACCTAGCAACACCGGTGGCTTGGTTTAGCTGGTGGTTTAGTTTAGAGAAGCTCTGCCAGAGTCAAGTCCTAGAGCTACAAGAATAAAGGGAAACGTAAAATCTCTTTAAAGGAGTCTCCTGAGCGATGTTGGCACCGGTAACTATGTGTGAGTGAGATTCGTCGTGGTACAGACCCCAGAATGAGATTTTTTGAAAAAAGAATTGGATATATTTAGAGTTGTTGTGTTTTGATGATATTTTTAAGGGCATAACTGGTAAGGGCATAACTGGGCATAAAGGTTGTAATCAAACCTCCTTTAACAGATATATACAAATTGCTGTTAGATAAATAGGCCTAAACGTAGGAATACCAGTGAAAAGACGCCACGATATATCAGTTCAAGGCGACGTTCACGATCTGTACTATGTTACAAGAATAACAAAATGCTTAGAGTCGTCATTTGTTATAAAATCTTTTTTCCTATTTATTTTGTAAATCACAAATGTTTCATAGTTGCAAAGATTAAAAAAAAGTGAACAGACAGACATATTTACAGAAAAGCGTTTGTGTTCCTTTCCTCTTCTATTATATTTGTTATGCTTTGTTTCAATATTTACTAAATATGTTTAATGTAACAATCGATTTCTCTTGTTATTTATTGAATAGACAATATATTTAGTATCTCACAATGTCATACCAATACAATAACATCTTGGTATATTTTATCATTTTTGTATAGAATAAAAAAATCATTTAATTTTGTCATTTTCTTACCTTTAAAACTTTTTTAATGCTTAACCTCGCTTAACTGCATCATAATATCCACAAAAATCCATTGAATTGAGAACCATTTCCTATATTGAAGTCGTTAAAAATATAAAAATAATGTAAAAAAAAAAATTACAAAGTATCTACTTTATACGTTTTCTATTCCGTAAGCATGCGCTTCCATTCGACCGGTTAACATTTGACAAAGGTTAAGTTTACTGCGTCCTAACCACATTCATAATTATGTGTCTTATTCCTATAAAATTAAAGTTTAAACTCCAGTGACAAATGAAATCGATCATGCTCTAATATTAAATCCTGTCAAATATGTATCTATGTCTTGTTACATAGCCATTAAAGTTCAAATTTGAATGAAAAAATAATTTTGAAAATAATTCACACGTCAATATATTTTAAGCTCGTGTTACTATTATTGGTTATTACAGACATATTTAAGGATAATGATTTGAAAATTTGCAATAATTTAGATGCAATTTTGAGTAACAGCATAGGATCCAGGTTAGAGGGCCCTAACAATTCTTCAAAGCTATTGGATCGACTCCTGAATGATTTCAAATTAAACTCTGTTATTTACGATTATTATAAAATTCATCACTATTTTTTTTAAATTGTCCAGTTAATTCTAACGTTATATTACGATCCCCCCGAAGCAAAATTCTAGATCCGCCACTGTAGAGTGGTGTCAATTTTAAAAGGACAATTCTAAAGTGACGAAGCATAATTTATGCTGAATCTAATGGCCTTATTACATTATTATTGTAAAACGTGACTGCTTACATATAGGTCACGGGTTCTAGTCAGAGGGTTTTAACAATAAAAGTGCGATAGAATTTTGTTCCGGGAGAGTTCTAGGTATTGGTGAACACTTTACGGATTTTCCTTAACTATATATTTATAAGAGATTACGTAAGTATAGGATACTAGCGGACAATGCCGCTCGGTTCGTGGTTCCTGTTCCCGTAAGAATACGGGGATAAAGTATAACCTATAGTCTTCCTCGATAAATGGGCTATCTAACACTGAAAGAATTTTTCAAATCGGAGCAGTAGTTTCTGAGATTAGCGCGTTCAAACAAATGAACAAAATCTTCAGCTTTATGCGGACGAAGTCGCAGGCGTCCGGTAATTATAAATATTTAGTCTGTCAATCTGCATTGAAGCAGCATGGTGGTTCTAAGCTCTAAGTTCTCTCATATAAAGAGAAAGTTTTAAAAATTGGATAGGAATATAAAAATTAAAGAAAACAAATTAAATGGAAAATTAGGGAATATAAGATGTAATAACTGCCGTGATAGCCCAGTGGATATGACCTCTATCTCCGTTTCCGGAGGGTGTGGGTTCGAATCCGGTTCGGGGCATGCACCTCCAACTTTTCAGTTGTGTGCATTTTAAGAAATTAAATATCACGTGTCTCAATCGGTGAAGGAAAACATCGTGAGGAAACCTGCATACCAGAGAATTATCTTAATTCTCTGCGTGTGTGAAGTCTGCCAATCCGCATTGGGCAAGTGTGGTGGACTATTGGCCTAACCCCTCTCATTCTGAGAGGAGACTCGAGCTCAGCAGTGAGCCGAATATGGGTTGATGACGACGAACTAATAACTACAGTCCGTTTCATGTAGAATGGTGCGGGTGACAGTTCGTTTCACTATTAAAAGTTTGCCGATTCACGATAATAGTAGCTACGTAATATGAACGTTAAACAGGCTAATGTCACCGTAACCATGCTATCTGAAAAACACTGTAACTGGTAATTTTTAATAAAACAAAATTCTCATTTGTATATCAAAACATTTATTTAAGCTGATTTATATTTTTTTTTACGTATTTTTTTTTATTATTTAATTAGCCTTCAAGGCTTCTCACGATATTTCTTTGTGCTTTGTTAAACTAGAAAAATAATATAAGTATTATGACAAATTATTTAATAATAAATAAGTTTGTTCATAAATAAATTATAAATAATTATTTAAAAACTTACGGTGTAACTAACTACATCTTTACTGATGAATTTAATAAATATAATATTACATCAAATAATACTAATTATTTTTTTAAAATGATACGCGCTTAATAATTAAATGAAGGGTGAAAATCAATCAAATTACTAAGTACAGGAAATACATAAAATATAAATAAATAGCACTTTAAATATTAAATGTCATGTTTAGGATGATTCAATCAGATTTTAGTAACATTTACAAATTACTGATGCTATTACTTTACAAAATGTCCAGATTTTGTGGGATATTAATAAAAAGTTCATAGGTTAAAATACACGATTTAAAAAAAAAATTTTTCATTAACAGTTACATCTTAAATTAAATAAAATCTCTCACACAATATAATAAATCTTAAACACAAAAAAACAAAGTTACAAAAAGCGCCATCTGTTATTGAGTAGGCGAACCAAAATTAGGTGTCCATGTTTTTAATACAAAATCTGTATTATTAAAAAACAAACAAGTGATGATTGTCTATAACATGAACGCCTGCAGTAATAAAATAGCAATAACTCACCCTAGTATAATTCCAACAGAATTTCATTATAATAATTATATTGCACATAATATTGATCACATTTTGCCTGTAATACTTTTAACTAAACTTTAATGCCTAAGTAATATTATTTTTAACATATTTTTTTCCTTTTTTATAACGGACAGGCTAAGATCGGGGATACAGCCTATTCTTTAGTAATAGCTACTTAATTTGTTTTTATGTTGAATGCAAATAGCCACGTGTAAAAAATTTAGAATACCTAAATAAAAAACATAATTTAAATAATGCGTTAATATTTTAATAAAATTAATTTTTATAATTAATACCAGTCAGTATAAATTAAAATACTAAAAATATATTTTTGGATTAAATAATAAATTAATTAAGTACATATTTTAACACAAAGCGTTTCGTGAGCATAGCTGAATACTTATATCTTAATTCTATTAAGTTATTTTATCTATGTAATCATAAATTTTATCGTAGTAGGAACATTGAAGGATCGTCGGCGGGTAACTGATTGAATTGCCTGGTGTCGTTCTTTTTTAAACTGTAAAATAAGAGGAATAATATTGAAATGTTTAAATAATTTAAATTCTTCTAGTATAGTATAATAGAAAGGAAATGGTCCAGGTCAAGTTTCAGGTCCATCTTGTACCCCGTATCATTAAAGTTTAACAAATACAGGGTATTTGTTAAAATTTAAATAAGTGAATAAATGTAACTAAATAAAAATAAATAAATAAAATCAAAACCCAAGTTTTTGAGTTACATCAAGATGGCGCCCTTATAGCAACTATGACATGACATTTGACAGCAAACGTCAAAACGACTATTGCGTTGAAATCGTCATCAATTCGCCATTGTTACCCATATTATTTCATGTATTTCTTGGCAGATAATGAATATTATTTCGAAAGAATTAAAGTAAATTCGTTTATTTCTGCAATCGATAATAGTTAAAAAATATTTTTTTTTTTATTGCCGCCAGGGTACAATGATTGATCCTGGGCTCCATACAATTCTGGGCCATCTCCTTTTCACATAAATTAAATTTAAATTAATGCTTCTAAATTTTTATATTTTTATAGTGCTTCTTTGTGCTTTAAAAAGTCGTACGATATTTTCTTATTTATCAAGATTATATAATATAACGCACGGTCGAGTTACGTTTTAGAAATCATTATAAAATTATTTTTTTTAATGGGAAAAGTCGAAAACATTATTTTTTTTTATTCAACAATTCTGCGTGGATTATTTGTTAGTGATTTGAAAAAAAAATGTGGTTTGCTTACAACGAGTATGTTATAAAGCCGAACTAACAAGGCAATGCTACAAATACAAAGCTAGTTATAGAGAAATGCGTTACCTCTTGCCCGTACCGCCATTGGGTACAGGAAAGTGCCAACAGCTTCCCTGCCATATGCATTCTTCACAGAACAAGTCCACACGCCCATGTCTGGCCATTCGACAGACTTGATATACAGATCACCCGATGGCAGCACCTGCAATAATCATTATTATTAGCATTTTTAACCTTATTTGGTTAATATAATAGAAATTATTTAAGAAAAAACTTCAAGAAAATTCTAAGCGTTTTGAAATTTACAGTCTAGTACAGTCACTAAACCAAATAAATTATCAACAACATAAAAAAACTAGTTTTTAGCGACTTCAATGTATTTTTTGTACTCAACTGAATACGTAAAACAATACTGTCAATTATTTGACCCATATTATGCCTTACATAACGTCAGGCTTCATGACAACGAATATCGAATTTCCTTGGCTGAATTCATGCTCAAGTTTTCCTATTTTTTTTTGTGGGAATGGATAATAACTATTCGTTTATTTTTCTAGAAACCGCATTTTTTGTGGTCTAACATATTGCATTTTAAGGTCATCGAAATAAAATATATACCATGGTGGGTAGGTATTATGCATTAATGCAATCACACAAATATAGCAAACTAGTGAATCCGACTGACTTTGTCCGGAAAGTTGACTTGATAGCATGCAATTAAAGTTCTACATATTTTCATCAACGAAACTGTTACATACAAAATGTATTTTTATTACAATATCTATAGATTAACTAGCGGACGCCCGCGACTTCGTCCACGTGAAAATAAGTTTTCCACAAATCCCTCGGGAACCATGGATTTTTTCGGGGTAAAAAGTAGCTTATGTGTTAATCCAGGCTATAATATATCTTAATACCAAATTTCAGCTAATTCGGTTCAGTAGTTAAGGCGTGAAAGAGTAACAAACATTCATATCATCAAAATCATCAGTTTTCACAAATCGCGGGAAACCATGGATTTTTTCGGGATAAAAAGTAACCTATGTGTTAATCCATAGTAAAACCTATTTCCATTCCAAATTTCAGCTAAATTGCTTTTAGTAGTAGCGGCGTTATAGAGTAACAAACATCCAAACATCCATACAAACTTTCGCGTTTATAATATTAGTAGGATAGGATGAGACGCTTATAGATAGTGGAATACTCACTCTGATTCTGCTGTTGTCGTTCACAATTCTGTTCTGGTTGTCCATCCACATAGTGTGCGACGGGGTGGCGCTGTATCCCCGGCAGAGCAGTGTGGCGGGCGAGCCTATGTTGAGTAGCAGGTCGGTGTAGTACGCAGTCACTATCGGCTTCGGGGGCGTCACCTCGTTTATGCGGGTTTCTGAGGCGTCACCTGGGAAAAAACAAATATTTTAGTTCTAGGCGACAAATAAAAAATTAAAATTCGGCGTGTCACTTTAATAATGTTTTTTATAACATTACCATATTACATAATGACTATGCCAGATTGGTAGAAAACCATCGTCTATAAACAGAGCAATACTTCGCAGGGTATGCGCATTGGATACGTAAAAAGTGCTGCTATATGCCCATCGTTCGAAGGTAAATATATTAAATATTGTGGCAGAAATAATAAAAAAAAGATAAATAAGCCTTACTTATTATTTTTTTATTTTTTACAAGTTAGCCCTTGACTACAATCTCACCTGATGGTAAGTGATGATGTAATCTAAGATGGAAGCGGGCTAACTTGTTAGGAGGAGGATGACAATCCACACTCCTTTCGGTTTCTACACGACATCGTATAGGAACGCTAAATCGCTTGGCGGTACGTCTTTGTCGGTAGGGTGGTAACGAGCCACGGCTGAAGCCTCCCACCAGCTAGACCCGGACCAATTAAGAAAACCTCAATCGGCCCAGCTGGGGATCGAACCTAGGACCTCCGTCATTATATCCACCGCGCATTCCACTGCGCCACGGAGGCAGTATTTCTGAGGCTTCCTGGGATAATATATTATGTAATGATTCTTCAAAGCGTTACAAAAAAATACAACTTATACGCGCACCACGTACCATCAACAAAAACAGTGGTGGAAGCGCTGACGACGTTCGCACTGGAGGAGCCCACGCAGGTGTACACGTCGCCATTGGCAGCGCTGCGCACCACGTGCCGGCTTGACAGGAACGCGGGGCTGAGCTGGTCCACAGGCACGAACTCCTCATCCTCCCCCTGAAATAGTTGCCATTATATTAAGACCCCACTGCCAGTGATGCAACTGGCAGAGCTGGCCACGGACCCACAGAGCGTTGGGGCTTAACCAGCGAAGCCGTGAGCTTAGAAGTAATGTTACTTTAAAAAAATAATTGACTTTTCTGAGTAATCATCCAATGATTTAAATACAGGCCTCTTATTATAGTCATAGCTGGGCACCGTTAATCAAATAGTTAACTTCGTTAATCGTTAATCCGCTACAAAAAAAGTTAGCTTCGTTTAACGTTAAAGCGTTACATTCCGGAAGAATTAACGCAAGTTAACGTTAATCATTAATCCGTTAATATGACTGGTTAATAGTGCATTTTTATATCATTGTGAGAGATCCCCATTGGAAATTAAAGATGAGCACTGGGGAAAAGTGCCATAATTTGTTTTTAGTTGATTTTATCTATAATTTTAACATAAATTTAGTAATTTGTTGATTTCTTTGAAAAAAAATCTTTCATCATTTTTTACTTGTCTAAACCTGTTAATCGCGTCGCGCGGTAAATAGTAGGCATTGGATTAACGATTAACGGACTTCTGCATATTAACGGAAGTTAACGGGTCCGTTGACATTTTTAAAAGTTAACTTAAAAGTTAACCCGTTAAACAAAATGTTAACGTCGTTAATTAACGATTAACGGATTAACGAGTTAATGCCCAGCTATGATTATAGTATAGTCACACCTAAAGCCAAATCAATTGCATATAAATGCAAGAATGTCCTGCCTACTTTGAAGACTCAATACGAACATGGATTGGAGAGTGACTTTACGATTTTGAGTGAGTTTACAGTATGCACGTCATAGTGTTCTAGGTAAAAAAAATGTACGCAACTGCTGCAAGGAGAGTTATGTTTCCTTGCTTTTAATGTATATGTTTATTATGTGTGTTTGGCATGCTCAACAGACAAAAATGTTTGACGAACGACATAATTATTTGCCTATTAGAATGATCCCCTAGGAGTATCCTTGTATCTTAATTAACCAGGGTTTTAAATTAAAATTACTTCGAAACAACAAAATTAGACTGTCTGTTTATTTTGCATTTTTTTCAACACAATGGATTCTACTTCAATTAGAGATCTAGAATTATGTAATAAGGAAAAACTCACGTCAGTGACAGGTACGCCATTTTTCAGCCACTCGACGAAGGGCGCGGGGCTGCCCATGATCTCGCACTCCAGCAACAGGGTAGTGCCAGGCACGTACCGGGCCGTCTTCGGCGGCGGAGTCGATATTTTGATGTAGTTTTCAACCGCACGGCGCTTGGCAGGTAAGTCAGATAGATCGGACAGATCTGAAACAAGTAAAAAATGTATATTAGGTATTATTGTAACCTATATTATATATGATAGGCAGCCGATATTTTTTTTTGATGTAGATATCCGTTATGGAAAGATTTTCCAAAATTAACCCCCATAAGGCAGTTCCCATGGGTTAGTAAAAATCACTAATGTAAGCTTACGAACAACGATAAAGCTGCGAGCATCAGCTGGTTTGAAAATAAAAATAATTTTTAATGCCAACATGCGCTATTACGTCGTTTTACGTCAAAAATAAAATCTTCAAAAGTTGTAAAATCGTAACCTAAAACTAAAGTTACATATCTAAAAGTTCGTAAATCTACAGGTCTTGGGATTCATTTCCAGCCATTACCTATTTCTATCATGAAATTTTCACGATGAAAGGGAATATTGGTCATATGAAAAGAAAATGTTTGCGCTTATGTACAAAGTTCCACATATTTTGGTGATTGTAAGTTTTTTGCTTTAAATTTGGATTATACTTTAAAATGTCCTTCCAGTAAAGTCGATGTGTTTGAAATTCAATAGCGGTATGCCAGATGTTCAATGTATTCTGATATTTGAATAAACGATCGCGCCACACTTTTTTATTTAGCAATCTTATTAAATGTGACCGATTTTGGCCTACATTCGACTAAACTGAAAAGGTAAATTTTACAAGACTTGCACACAAAGGAAAATGTATTTTTATAGGTAATTAAATTATACGAATAATACCTTCTACATTTGGTAGTTTATAACCCCACAACCCTTCAAAAAGAATAAATGAAGTTGAAATCTAAATGTTTAAAAATTGTCTTCGTTTGTTATCAACCCATACACGGCTCACTGCTGAGCTCGAGTATCCTCTCAAAATGACAGGGGTTAGGCCAATAGTCCACCACGCTGGCCCAATGCGAATTGACAGACTTCACACACACAGATAATTAAGAAAATTCTCTGGTATGCAGGTTTCCTCACGATTCCTTCACCGTTTGAGACAAGTGATATTTAATTTCTTAAAATGCACACAACTGAAAAGTCGTCGATGCATGCCCCGGACCGGATTCGACCCCACACCCTCCGGAATCGGAGGCAGAGGTCATATTCACTGGGCTATCACGGCCTATTGTCTTTAAATGGCTGTAAAAATATCAGTGCTTCGTTCAAAAGTCCCTTCAAATCATGTCGCTTGCATTATGTTTAAACTATTTATAAATTAATTGCGGTTTACGTAAATTTATCACTTACCGTTTGGTAAAAGTTTGTTATCTAATTCGAGAGACGATGATTTGTCTAACCGCGCGAAGGCGTTCGTGCCTTGCAGCGACACAATCGCCACGGCGGCGAGTAGCGGTACTATATTGATCATTTCGGCTTTTGGTAGATGGCGCTGAACTGGTATCTGAAACAAATGGTCCATATTATTTAATTTCATCAATATTACTTACCTTTACTTGTAATAACAAAAAATTTGCATTAATTTCATTAAAATGAATTTAAATCTGAATTGGTTAAATATTTTTCTAGACCAAGTTTAATCTGTCAGTAAAAAGTTAACATGAAACTGAAAACTCCAATTGAAACTCCAATGAAAAAAAGCGAGTGTTATTGAAAACTCTAAAATATTTTAAATAAAAATATAAAAATTTATATATCATTAAAACCGAAAGTAACGTTAATTTATTAACGCATTATTACACGCTTATTGTGTTAGTAGGTAGGCAAATAAAATAATATCTATAAAATTCCCGACCGGTTGTAAATGTAGCGTAATTATATGGAAAACTAACCTATAGGTTAGTTTTCCGTATAAATAGAATAAATACGAATGGACTACTAACCTATAGACACCCAACAATTTATCACTCCAAACGTAAGCCACTTCTGTGATTTACGTTGATTACGTTGAAAATTATTTGGTTATTTCCCTATTTTATGCTAGCTGGTTGCAGTGGCGGTTTAGGTTAGACTAGGGGTGCACTTTGCAAGGCTTGCAAGGGTGCGAGGGTGTGGATGTTCTTAACAAAAATCAAACAAAAATAAATAAATCAAATAGACTTAGAGTAATAACCTATAGACTCGCAACACCTAACAATTTTTACGCCAAACGTAAGCCACTTCTGTGAGCGTAAAAGCTAAGCTAATTACACTCGCCGACCCGCACACAAGCGTACTTATCGTAGTGTAGTGATGCGTCAAGGGCTCCCATTTCGGGGTATATAAAACGGCTTACGAAGTCTGTGACTACACACTGTCTATGTGATATAAATCTATGTGCTAACTCCAATTTGTAGTAACCTCTAACTAGAGGATGCCCGCGACTTTGTGCGCGTGAAGTTCATATTTTCAGGGCGCTAGAGGGTGCTTATGGGGTACTTGCGTAGGGCGCTGTCTAGATTTAATACCTTCAGAAGCCCTAGTAGCTCAACGGTAAGCTCGACATACTGAAGTCGTAGGTAGGCTGAATAATTGAATGGATCTATTTATGGTATGAATAGTAGGTACCATAAATAGGTACAATTCTTACTAATAGGTACCATTCATACCAATCTTTACAGCCAGACTGGACCTAACGAATTTTTCAATACTTTCTAAATAGTTCTCTGTTCAAAAGTTTCAAATTACAAAAAAATATATATCAGAAAAATCTATCCTAATCTAATAAGGAAGAAATAATATTCAATTAAGGAAGATCTTACCTAACTTACCTAATAAGGAAACAGCAATCTAAACTGCAATAAAGGACTACTCAGAAGTATTGCATTGCGTATATATAATTGTCTAAAACTAATTATGGAGATGAAATTTAGTGTGTTTGTCTGTAGAAAGTAATCTCCGTAACTGCATAACGAAAGTATCAGTTTATTTCAGTTACCGTTTAGAGTAACGACTATTCGAAAGAAGCTGAATTCCAGGTGGACATAAAACGCAGGTAATGAAAATGAGAATTTAAGGATTGAATTTAAGCAGGTGTAAATTAGTGAAAGTTCTTAAGTTATGAATAAAGTTGACTTCACAATTAAACATTGTGGTACTTAAATCTAAGAATATGGATGATTAAGAGATTTTAGAAAAAAAAGGACTTAAAGAGATAAAAAATCAATTTCTATTGTTAAAATTTATAAAAAAATTAAAGTACACATTATTAAATAGTATTAAAATTATTCGCATTGCAAACGGATTAATTTTGATAAAAGCTGAAGCGGTATTAAAAAAAAATACAAGGTTTATTTTACTTTTGAAAATGCAAATTGGAATACAGGATGAGCGAAAAGTCATAGAAGCGCTGCGACCTAAATAGCTCAATTAGCCTTCGGCTAGGCATGATTGTACTGAAAAGTCAAGTTAGTTTGTAGTGAATCTACCACCAGTAGAAAAGCCGAATTCAAAAACCAAAAATTCAGGAGTGAAAAAAAAATTACGTACCTTTTAACACGAGTATCTCTTCTATCACTGTTTATAAGTAAATAATCACAAGTAATTTTTTTTTTATTATTGAATTATTTCGTTTATTACACTAGTTAAATAATACGTCTATTCTAGATGTGCTCAGGGATAAGGTTATCATTAGAATACGTCCGTTCGATGGAATTCATCCCCTTTTATACCGGAGCGGTCGGCTCACACGGAGTGGTTTTTCATCATTATTGTTTTAACAGATAAGGGACATTTTCATAATGTTCCGCGGATTGACCTTTTATTTAATTTAATTCACTTCGTAATATAAACTAGAATTGTGTTTGTCTGTCTGTCTCAACGTAATTTACGTAAAAATATTGTAAAATATTTACAGTTATGGCTTTGTGTAAATTCACTGAAATTTTAAAATGATTGATAAAGAACTTGCAAAAATTATGTTATCCATAAATTTGGTCACATGTGATATTGTAAGACAAGGGATGAGAGGGTGAGAAAATTTCAAAATACTTTGGTTACGTTAAACTAGAGGAAGGAGTTTCAGGAATGTGAAAATGACTCAGATAAATGAGTAATTAAAGGTAATAATCATTTTTGATTTTCGTTGAATTTATAAATTTTCCGATCAACATAGTTTTGAAATGTAATAATCATTTTAAATTTTCCTTGAATTTATGAATTTTCCGATTTCAAGGTGTTTTATCTAAAGTAGAGATATATATTTCTCCTTCAGTACGATACAATGGAAAAAGCTTACGCTTTGCTTTGTAAGCTTTGAGCTAAAGTAATCTACTAGTGAGCTGCCTGAAAACACGTTTACTTGTCTCGGAAAATCCCATAAATAGATAAGTTAACTTTTAAAGCTTTTCTTTGCTAGATGAAAGGAATCGTACTTTTTTATGTACATAGCCCCTGTATTAAATAGTCCGAACCGAAATGGGGACCTCCTCCTTTTTTAAGTCGGTAAAAACAGACAAATGTATTTATCACATGTATGCATGTATTTACCATTTATATAACAATATCGTTTAATTGTGAGCAGTAAGTGCGAAAAAATACGTGCAAAGTCGCGAAATGCCATTAGTAAAACAGCGTGGCTAACATTGTAAGGAAGTCAATACATCCAATTGGTTTAAACATGTCACAATCGTACAATCTGTCACTGATATGCAACCATTCGCTTTAAATCATACAAATTGAAAAAAATCAATGACTCACGAATAAGGAATTCGTTCGTCTATTCTGTGAAAATTTGTATGATGTAATAATCTAGTAGATAGTGTAACACGTGGAGGGATAAACGAATGAGGGCTGCCTTATTTGTATGAACCAATAAGGCAATCCTAATAACATCAATATCATCATCATCTTGTTTTAATAAGTATGATGACTAGGTTTGAATATATTGATTTTTTATGATACATTCGGGTAAATAAGGTCAATGTTAACTAATTTGTATATAAAAAGCAAAGATTGTCTGGATATTTGCAAAATAAATAAGATTATAAAATTTCAAAATCTATTAAAAATCTTTTATCGTAATTAGATGAAAATTCATACAGTTTTAGCTTCCTTACAGTAAATGTGACATTTTTTAATATATGAACTTTAAACATAAACGCACAAATAACAAAGGTAATTTTGTTTGAACACCCATACAAATCTAACGATCATTATGTACCTACGACGTCATTAATTCGTACCATTTTGTATTGGGCGTTTTTCAGGGATCCGTGGCAGTGCCGCAAATCTGACCCTTTAAATCCCTGCAGCTCTGAAAGTAAGGATTCAGCCGTATTTCATAATCAATTAATTAGTTATTGAGTTAAAATGTAAATTTCTTTTTTACTGATATGAGTAACTATTAGGTATTTAATTTTATACTTATACGCCGATACCTACTATACTTAAACATGAGTTTATGCAAATTCGTAATAAACTGGTAAAACGTAGTTTGTAATTATAAAAAAAAAGTTACAAGTAAAAAAAAAAGTACAAGTTATGCGTATTTAGTCTTCTTACGTCAGTGACACGACACGTGCGTTGAGTGACGATTTCTGAGAAAATTTATGTCAACGATCATCAAAAAAAAATTAATCACTTTTACAATGTACTCTGAACCTTACGACTTAAACAATAAAGTCGGAAACTTCTTATTGGTACAATACTAAAAATTATGATTAGTATTAAATGTAACTAAACTTGCTTCTGTCGACGACTTCGCTTGTATATATTTGATACTTGTTTCTCTTGAAACGTTTTTTTTATTCTAAGAATAGCAGATGGTGAATCTAAGTTTAACTGGGACACCTATATTGAACATCGCTTCGTAGGAACTGTGTCTTCTATTGCCTGCACGTAATAGGTCCTTATAAAACCTCATGTGTCGGTAATTTCACCGATAACTATACCCTTCAGCCCAAAACAATGATTTACTATGAGTTTTTGTGTGTTTTTTATTTTTTTTAATTTTTTTCCCCCTTGAGGAGGCATAAATCCCTGCGGACTCTTGTCTGTCGACAGTACATGTCCAACTTCCACGGACTATATACTTTTTTTTATTTTTATTCCCCCTTGAGGAGGAAAAAATCCCTGCGGACTCTAGAGCATGCAAGGACTCAAATAACCTTCTTTGTACTTCAAGGGTGGGAAGGGATCGCAATGCATTACTTCATTCCCCCATTTACAAATCTCTCTTCCTCTTCTTATCTTTTTCTCTAACCTCTCTTCTTATTGTTTCTCTTATCGTTTGTGCGTATGCCAATCTTCTTACGGCATACGGCATACACGTTATCAAATTTTTAAAGTTTTTGTGATATAGCTCGTCCTGGGAAGTACTAACGCACTGGGTATTTCTACCGTCTATATACCAGTTCGAGACGTGATTGCCCAGGATATGACCTCTGCCTTCGATTCTGGAGGGTGTAGGTTCGAATCCGGTCCGGGGCATGCACCTCCAACTTTTCAGTTGTGTGCATTTTAAGAAATTAAATATCACGCGTCTCAAACGGTGAAGGAAAAACATCGTGAGGAAACCTGCATAGCAGAGAATTTTCATAATTCTATGCGTGAGTAAAGTCTGAAAATCCGCATTGGGCTAGCGTGGTGGACTATTGGCCTAACTCCTCTCATTCTGAGAGGAGACTCGGGCTCAGCAGTGAGCCAAATATGGGTTGATAATGATGATAATGATATTCCAGTTCTATTATCTACATCTATGAAATCTGCCAATCCGCATTGAGCCAGTTTGGTGGACTATTAGCCTAACCCTTCTCAGTCTAAATTGAAACTCATGCTCAACAGTGAGCCGAAGATTTTTAATGAGTTGATGATATTCCAGTTTATAAGACAGTAATTACAGTCACATAAGACTTAATAACTAGGAGCTAGGTATATCCTGCAATATTAGATACAATATAAAATATTATGTTACTTGGCGACTTTGCTACATAGAGCTCCTTGAACGGACTTTGCTACAACTAACCATATTACGCAATATATCAGTTTCTATATTGTATATGTAGAGACAGAGTCGAATAAACTTACACATACAAGCACCATGTAATATATAGTCAAAGTCAAAATTCATTTATTTGAAATAGGCTTAGATATTTTTTTTTTTATTCTTAGTTTGCCCTTGACTACAATCTCACCTGATGGTAAGTGATGATGCAGTCTAAGATAAAAGCGGGCTAACTTGTTAGGAGGAGGATGGAAATCCACACCCCTTTCGGTTTCTACACGGCATCGTACCGAAACGCTAAATCGCTTGGCGGTACGTCTTTACCTGTAGGGTTGTAACTAGCCACGGCCGAAGCCTCCCACCAGCCAATATATATACCATAAGCCTTAAAAATCTTCAGGGCACATACAAACATTTGTTACACTTTTACTATAGTGACAATAATTAATACCTTGTAAATTATTCGTTAAGAATTTCACACGACAAAACGCACAGGAAGTGGATTTTAGTTCTGAGAAGTTGTTGGCAAGAAATCTGTACATAAAAAAATACATTAGAAACCGTTTGTCTATACATAAAATGTAACTGCCGAATATTGAGTGGCCGTGTAGGAAAATAAGCAAAGACCGGCAAAGACGTACCACCAAGCGATTAAGCGTTCCGGTACGATGCCGTGTAGAAACCGAAAGGTGTGTGGATTTTCATCCTCCTCCTAACAAGTTAGCCCGCTTCCATCTTAGATTGCATCATCACTAACCATCAGGTGAGATTGTAGTCAAGGGCTAACTTGTAAAGAATAAAAAAAAAAAAACAACAAATTTATAAAATAAAATATATCCCTCCCAATAAGGAGGAAGGTGGCCCTAGTGGGGAGTTATATGCTGATGATGATGATAATATCTGTCTGTCTGTCTGTAAGTTGACAACGAAACTGAAGTAGATTTCATAAAGATTTTACAGTGAGTTACCTAAGTCAGAAATACATCGTTTTTGGGTGCAATTTTACCTATGTAGCTAAATTTTATTATCCTATCCTAGTAATACTATAAACGCGAAAATTTGTATGGATGTTTGTTACTGTTTAACGCCGCAACTACTGAACCGATTTGGCTGAAATTTGGCATGGAAATAGATTTTACTCTGGATTAACACTGGCTACTTTTTGTCCCGAAAAAATCCATTGTTCCCGAGAGATTTGTGAAAGACTAAATTTCACGCGGACGAAGTCGTGGGCGTCCTCTAGTTCATTATAATGTTTAAATGAGGTAAAAGCGATGTTCTCCAGAGGGTGGGTAGCGTAATCAACGATTGTGATTGGACGCAAAAATAGCGAAGCTGCTTATCAAATTACAATCTATACTTATACATCTGTGGATGCATTGGCTGATTAAGATGGATTAAGATGGTGGATGGATGGTAAGATGGTATTGATACTGATAATATTTATATTAGGATAAAGTATTTTCATTGTACATCTGAATACCAATGAATGGCTTTTTTTTTCTTTTCTTTTCTTTATTCTTTACAAGTTAGCCCTTGACTACAATCTCACCTGATGGTAAGTGATGATGCAGTCTAAGATGGAAGCGGTCTAACTTGTTAGGAGGAGGATGAAAATCCACACCCCTTTCGGTTTCTACACGGCTTCGTACCGGAACGCTAAATCGCTTGGCGGTACGTCTTTGCCAGTAGGGTGGTAACTAGCCACGGCCGAAGGCTCCCACCAGCCAGACCTGGACAAATTAAGAAAATCTCAATCTGCCCAGCCGGGGATCTAACCCAGGACCTCCGTCTTGTAAATCCACCGCGCATACCACTGCGCCACGGAGGCTGTCGCTGTAAAGCCTAGAAAATGGCAAGACACTGAAAAATCCTACCCATAGAACAGCAATAATGGGGTATATGTGATCCAACCTCAGCATTTAATTTATCATGTACTCTATTGTTACTCTATTGTTTTTAATCGGACAGAGAATGAACCTTGTACCTTCAGGATTCACAAAGGTCCTTGGATTAGCTAGCCATATTCCTAGGTTCAATAAAAACCAATTTTTTCCTGTAATTAATTTGTAGTTTAAATATTACCTATCGATGTTCGTTCCATGGAATTCACCCGACCAGATGTTGTAAGATCTAAAAAGTTACATGCCTGTAATTACACAGTATTCCGTTTTCCTGTTAATTTGACGTATATTAAGTTTGTTCTGCGTAATTTATGTTGAAATGTGCATGAAAAATTACATGCCGCCTGGGATTATGATCTGGGTATTTCCTTTTAGGCATATTTTATTTCACAGGGTTATACCATAAGACGTGAAAAGTAGAATGAATGCGGGATGGATGAAATGGCGACAGGTCTCAGGTGTACTATGTGACCCGCGAATGCCTCTTAGACTTAAGGGTAAAATATACAAAACGGTTGTAAGACCTGTCGTGCTGTATGGATCAGAATGTTGGGCGGTGAAAGGAATGGATAGTAAACGAATGCATGTGAACGAAATGCGTATGTTTGGATGGATGTGTGGTGTGACAAGAATAGATAAAATAAGGAATGAGTATATAAGAGGAAGTCTGAAGGTGGCGCCAGTGACAGAAAAATTGAGGAGTAGAAGGTTAGCTTGGTATGGACATGTAATGCGTAGAGAGGAAAGTCATATTACTAGAAAAATGTTGAATGTGCAAGTGGAAGGTCATAAGAGGAGAGGAAGGCCAAAGAAGAGATGGTTGGATTGTGTGAAAGAGGACATGTGTGTAAAAGGAGTGGATGATGAGTTGACAAGTAATAGAGACGAATGGAAAAGATTGACATATTTTTCCGACCCCACTTAAGTGGGATAAGGGTAAGGAGATGATGATGATACCATATGACTTGAATCAGTGACCGAAAAATAAATAAAAAAAAATCAAATTCCATTTATTTCAATTAGGCTTAATTTACAAGCACTTTTGAAATGTTTAGTTATGTCATGATTTAATGTAATGGTGGTTAGTAAAGTCAAAAACATAAAATTAAAGTGACGAGGGTTCCAAAGCGCCTTGATCCGAAAAGAGCCCACAACAAACTCAGCCAAGGTTTATTTATAAAGCTGAAGAGTTTGTTTGTTTGTTTGAATGATTGAACGCGCTAATCTCAGGAACTACTGGTCCGATTTGAAAAATTGTTTCAGTGTTAGATAGCCCATTTATCGAGGGGCTATAATATTATCCCCGTATTCCTACGGGAACAAGAATCATGCGGGTAAAACCGCGTGGCGTCAGCTAGCCATTTATATAATCAAATATGCATGTATAATATATTTTTAATTGTTATAATCGAAATCGACATTGAAAAAGCACCCACTATAAGTGCCCATTCCAAGCAGTCTTTCCGACTAATTAAAAGGCAGTGGGAGTATTAGTCATGTCTTAAAAGATATATTTCAATTGATAGGTAGTTAAATTCTATTTTTTTTATCATTTTAGGTAGCCACGGCATGTCTTTTTAACATAAACTGAAAATTTTTTGTATGTCTATCATACACAGTTTATGTTAATAAAAATTCCTCCTAATATTGTAAATGTGAAATTGCTACTAACAAAATTACGAATATTTCTTGTTGAATAAATTTTTCTTTCATAAAAACTTCATTGGTAAACAAAAATAAGAAATCACCTAATGTGTTGCGACAGTGGTAGGCACTTAATGAGAAACAAAACGAGGCGATAATCGTCTGATTCAGATAAAAAAGTCACAAGTCAAGGACATTCACTAAAAATTTTCAAGTTCCTATATTTTGTCCGGTCTAATCTCTGAAACGCCTGAACCGATTATAATGAGACTTGCACCGGTAGATAGAGGAGGTTATGGAGCAACATATAATCCCAAAATGGTTCCAAAATACAAGGTTCCCGCGGGATTTGTGAAATTTTAACGCGAAAGAAAACGCGGGCGTCCGCTAGTCACACTCACACTAATATTATAAAGGCGAAAGTTTGTGTGTAAGTGTGAAAGTGTGTAAGTATGTTTGTTCCTCTTTTACGCTGCGGCTACTGAAGCGATTTGACTTAAATTTGAAATGGAAATAGATTTTACTCTAAATTACCACATAGGCTACTTTTTCATCCCGAAAAAATGCATGGTTATCGCAGGATTTGTGAAACACAGTATTTCACGCGAACGAAGTCGCGGGCGTCCGCTAGCTAATTATAAAAATGTTTAAACGAGATTGTTTGTTAGAGACGTATTCTTTCAAGAGCACACTTTTAAAAGTCACGTTTTTTCATTGAAAGCTTGGAAAGTTTAGCTTTTTATAATTAAGTTAGAAACATTTTAAAAGAATTAACATTTTTATTATTCCCTCAATTGACATGTTTTTCAACAAACGTTAAAAAAAGAGCTTTTATTCTTTATAAAGTTTTCTTTTCTACGATATTAGGATTCGAAGACCATCTCTGACAGGGCTCGTCTACGAAAGCTGGACTTTTCCGAACCATAGTGACCAACCGCTTATCCATGTAACTATTGAAAATTATTCATTCGTACCTAAAGCATGTCCTGATAGAGTACCTACATGTATTTGCATAATATCGAAGAAAAAAAAACGTAGGACAGTCAACAGCCTAGACACAACAATGAACCTTTTATCTATACTTCGATGCTAATATTATGAATAAGTCGCGATAGCCCAGTGCATATGACCTCTGCCTCTGATTCCGAAGGGTGTGGGTTCGAATCCGGCCCGAGGCATGCACCTTCAATTTTTCAGTTGTGTGCATTTTAAGAAATTAAATATCACGTGTCTCAAATGGTGAAAGGAAAACATCGTGAGGAAACCTGCATACCAGAGAATTTTCTTAATTCTCTGCGTGTGAAGTCTGCAAATCCGCATTGGGCCAAGTGGTGGACTATTGGCGTAACCCCTCTCATTCTGAGAGGAGACTCGAGCTCAGCAGTGAGCCGAATGTGGGTTGATAATGATGAATATAATGAATATACCAATTGAAAACCACGTTATTAATTGTGTCATATGTTTATCGCCAGAATAGGAAACGGAGGTAAGAACGGGTGAAACCCATGGCATCTGCAATATAGGAAATTTCGGTAGATTTACAAGACGGAGGTCCTGGGTTCGATCCGCGGCTGGGCCGATAAATAAGTTAGCCCGCTTCTATCTTTGATTATTCAAAGCTTAGCCCGGTTCATTATCAATATCATTTTGACGGCCTCCGTGACGCAGTGGTATGCGTGGTGGATTTACCAAACGGAGGTCCTGGGTTCGATCCCCAGCTGGGCAGATTGAGATTTTGTTAATTGGTCCAGGTCTGGCTGGTGGAAGGCTTCGGCCGTGGCTAGTTACCACCCTACCGACAAAAACGTACCGCCAAGCGATTTAGCGTTCCGGTACGATGTCGTGTAGAAACCGAAAGCGGTGTGAATTTTCATCCTCTATAACAAGTTAGCCCGCTTCCATCTTAGATTGCTTCATTATCAACAGGTAAGATTGTAATCAAGGGCTAACTTGTAAAGAATTCAAAAAAAAAAACAATTAAATAAAAAATTTCAAATTAAAGCTTGAGCATCTTGATAATGTTGACTCTACAATGCACAATTGCAGTCACACTATAAAATTTTACAATGACATATCTAGAGATTATTTTATCGGGTCTGCTGATCTATTCACTATTTTGGACTTTATTATCAACCTATTAAAATAAACAAACAAATCATTTGACAAAGTGTCTTCTAACTACCAGATATCCGCCAGTAAGCACCGGATGACATTTTTACATAGAATCTCAATTTCGTATATTGTCAACTAGCATACGTCAAAGATAGGGAAAATGCTAGTTGAACTGAGGTTGAGGTTGAGATTTAGATGATAGTTTGTATGAAAATCTTTTTTCAAGAAAATTGAATTTTGTATCCTATAGTTGGTATAATATAAAGAAATTTATAGATACTTTATCCGATAGCAAATGGCTATAATTACCTAACTACCCCCTGTAGCGTTATTATTGGCTAAACAGCCTCTAATGAGGTAACTCGAATTGATCTATCATAATTTAACTCCTGTGGAGTTACAGATCATTTATATCAATTTTACTGATAAAAACCAAAGACATATTTATAAATACTAATAGAGTTTATACACTCTATAAAACAAATTAATGTAAATAGGGGTGAAAGTTTCTAAATAAAATATTTTAACCCCTTTCATTAGCAACCCATTTTCGGCTCACTGTTGAGCACGAGTCTCCTCACAGAATGAGAGGGGTTAGGCCGATAGTCCACCACGCTGGCCCAATGCGGATTGGCAGATTTCACACACGTAGAGAAATATGAAAATTCTCAGGTATGCAGGTTTCCTCACGATATTTTTCCTTCACAGTTCAAGACACGTGATGTTTAATTTCTTAAAATGCACATAACTGAAAAGTTGGAGGTGCATGCCCCGGACAGATTCGAAACTACGCCCTTTTTTTGTTTTAATTTTCGCGTTAAAAAGTAGCTTATCCTCTGTTCCATGGTACAATTTATCTAGGAGTATCTAGGTATCTAAAATTCACCTAATACGGTTTAGTTACGAAAATGTTTAGACAAACAGACATTTACTTTTCCATTATATTAGTATGGATACCAAAATATCCACGAACGATTAGTATCCCAGCAACGATTGATTTCTGTCGACATATTTAGCTAAGGGATAATAGATTTATCCAATGGTGATATTAATTAGCTAAACATGACGCCATTTTGCAGATTAACTCTGTAGTAATTAATGCGTTAATCTTGGGCCCAATTATGTTGCAATAAAGCTCGCTGAAGACGTAGACAAGTCATTTTCTTTTTTAAGACTTTGACTTTGACCACTTTGAGTGAATACATTATGTACTCTGTACTTAGATTTTAGATTTAATGATTAGTTAGACCGCTTCCACCTTAGATTACATCATCACTTACCATCAGGTGAGATTGTAGTCAAGGGCTAACTTGTAAAGAATAAAAAAAAATGCCTATTCACTCTTGTTCTGAAGATGCATAATCATAAGGCATTAGGAAACACTAACGCCGGTAAGGCATTCTTCTTAGCTGTTCTACTTTAATCAAAATAGCCAGATAATATAATATTTGTAATTAATTTTATTTTTAAATCTGTATAAAATAACAGGTTATTTTAGAAATAGAAAATAATACCCTCCTACTTTGATATTATGAATCTAGGTTATTAATATTCTAGCGTAGTACTTAAATCCCACGCGCTCTAGAAAACATTTTCCAGCAATTTTCCCTTTAGTCTGTAGGTTCACTTAAATCGATATTAAACCTTATTATAGTTTAAGAGGCAATGGCTGGTAAATTGATATAAAAATAACTGGTCTGGCCGTTTCAGATTATCGCAACTAAAGTACGCGCGTTAACAACTGAGTCTTAGGGCCATAAATCATTTCTCTATATCTATCTCGCTTGCACTTATGGGTCTTATGGAGCCGTCTAGTGAAGGGTGTAACAATGAAAGACATATTATCGATAAGTAAAGTTTATTATCGTATCTTGTTCACAAAATTAAAAAAATTAACAATATTTGATTTAATATAATACATATTTCATATTATATAATTATTAACTAAATAAAATTAATCTTCATCTGAGTCTTCATCATCAGAATCTTCGTCTTCTGCCAAATTTATTATAAGCGGCGCGTGATCTCTAATTAGAGCTTTTTGTAAATCTTTGTTTTGAAGTTCTTCGGCATGCCTAACACATTTGGCCCAGTCTTCTCGTGTGACATTTTCTATGGCTCGGTGGAGGTGATTTTCGACATCTGCTATCTTGAAGGTATTATTATTCTTCGCAACTTCTCCCTTTACTTGTGCCCAAATTAATTCTATTGGGTTATATTGACAGTGATATGGAGGGAGCCTTATTACTTCATGACCTCGTTCATTTGCCAGATGGTCTAAAGCGTAGACCTTCTGCGGGTTACTGGCTTTTACTTTTCTTATTAATTCTTCAATAATTTCGTTGCTGGAATATGGAATCTTTTTCTTTGTCAACCATTCTTGAATTTCAGCTTTCCTCGTGTTTCTTGTGGGTATCTTTTCCAACTGTATCGAATGATAGCTTGCGTTATCGACAATTATAACTGAGGGCTCTTCAAGTAGATTCAGGAATTCGGAAAACCATGCCATATATGTTTCGCCATCCATTTCTGTGTGGTAATCAGCATCCTTTGATTTCACCGCTTTAAATATTAGCTTCGCATCTGGAACGAAGCCAGTCCTTGCAGAACCCGCATGGCAAACTATTAATCTTTGGCCTTTTCCCACAGGCTGATTCTTGAAACCTCCTTCATCGTTGCTTCCAAGCCACATCCTCTTTCTTGCATGGTTTTGATTAATCCATGTTTCGTCTAGATAGAAACGTGGTCGCTGATCGTTAGTTCTTCTAAGTAAATCCAATTTCCTTAAAAAGTCCATTCTAGCACAAACAATATCAGTTCTTTCCATTAAATATTTACGTCCTTCGCTATTTTTCTTATACTGGAACCCAACCTCCTTCAGTAGTATTCTCATTGAAGTGTTGCCGCATTTAAAATCGGGTAATTGTTCACGGAATTTTTCTAAAATTTTCGCCACGGATGGATACTCTCCATTCTCATAAAATGAAGCTACAGTTCGCTTCAACACACTTTTATCAAAATCGTCAATATTAGTGACGGTTTGTGGTTTCTTAAAATTTGTTCTTGGTATACAGGTACTGCCTGATTGTGATACTTCCGTCTTGATTCGGTCCACTGTCGCTCTGCTCACACCACAAACAAATGCGGCCATTTCACGTGGTTTGTTGAAATTTAGAGAAGCCACTTTATTCGGATCACTTTTCAATTCATTGAGAAACAGGAATACGTTGTGAATCAGTGTTCGAGCTTGAGGGCTAATATCGCCATGTAATTTCTTCAGATCAACGTTAGAAAATAAAGTATCCATAGTGCGCAACGAGTAACACATGAATGTATTTATTTAATTGCAGTAAACACATTTATAGCAAAAAAAATACGCAATGCAATTACATTAGAAACCGACCAATCAGAATCGTCCAAATCATTATTGACTCATCATTAGCACGTGCGCAGGTAGCCGTTTATCGATAATTAGGGTGCGCAGGTAGGCGCGCTGCACATTCCTATCTTTTTTGACTTTTATGACCGGACGACTCAGATGATAACGCGCATACTATACAATTACCTATGGGTAGGTATTATTAGCTTTTTGCAGGTCACATCTTTACATTATACCAACCGACTCGCCGCGGTTTCACTCGCGTAAATGTAAGGACACGGAGATAAAATGTAGCCCATGATATTCACAAATAACGTGGCTTTCTAGCGGTAAAAGAATTTTCGGTTCGGTTCAAAATCGGTTTATCTGCTGAACCGATTTTACCGTACCGAATCAGAGATTACTCCCGACAATACCAAAAACTTTACTTCTTCATAATATTTATATCTCACTAATATTATAAAGGCGAAAGTTTGTGTATAAGTGTATAAGTGTGTAAGTGTGTATGTTTGTTTTTCTTTCACGCTGCGGCTACTGAAGCGATTTGACTGAAATTTGGAGTGAAAATAGATTTTACTCTGGATTAACACATAGGCTACTTTTCATTCCGGAAAAATTCATGGTTCCCGCGGGATTTGTGAAAAACTGAATTCCACGCTGACGAAGTCGCGGGCGTCCGCTAGTTAGTATATATAATCTACACTAATATTGTAAAGAGTAAAGATTTAAAGCTACTAGACGATTAATACTACTATATTATCACCATGTATCAACATGGATTTCAGTTAAGCATTTTAAAAAGTTGCAAGAAATATAACAGAATTATAATTACAATGTATCCATTAGCTCTTTGACTATGCTCTGTTATTTCATATTCGTCACTTAGGTTTAGGACTCGTAGACAGTGGAATACGTGCTCAAACATACAATGGCTTGATTAGTGTACTTAATCTGTGTTAATACAGCTGGTTGACACTGTTGCAAATGGAGTTTATCCGTTGCTATGACGAAATGTAAGTGGTACAAAAAGATTTCAAATTATATTCTTTATATATTTAGTACAGGCGTGATTGCCCAGAGGATATGACCTCTGCCTCCGATTCCGGAGGGCACAGGTTCGAATTCAGTCCGGGGCATGCACCTCCAACTTTTCATTGCGTGTGCATTTTAAGAAATTAAATATTACGTGTTTCAAACGGTAAAGGAAAATATCGTGAGGAAACCTACATGAGAATTTTCTTAATTCTCTGCGTGTGTGCCAATCCAATCCAATCCAATCTGCCAGCCTAATCCCTCTAATTCTGCGAGGAGACTCGAGCTTAGCAGTGAGCCGAATATGGGTTGATAACGACGATATAATTAGTAACATATGTATAATTCAGATATTCTATACAATGCCTAGGCAATGTATAAAATATCTATGACTTTTTTATTTTGTATAAGCAAGAGCTTAGCTTATTTTTTTTTATTTTGTATAGGCAAGCGCTTAGCTGCAGTCACGCCTGATGGTAAGCGATGATTCAGTCTATGGTGGAACGCACTTGCCTAGAAGATGACTCTTGACTTAAAGGTACCCATATTTTAGGTGGTGGGGAAAACTAAGTAAGAGTGTTGATCGATCGTCAAGGAATTCCTTAACCCTACATCCAGTAGTCACAAATCCTGGACTACATTGTGGTGAAAGAGTTAGTGCTCGTAAATCAAATACTAAAGAATTTTTCGGAATTTGCCGTTCGTCTATCAATTGGGACCCCCAAACTAATTTTGATACAGAGCCCCCTAATGGCAGGCTACGCCACTCATCTCTGCTATATCTAGCAGTCCTGTGGTAGAACGGCGAAGGTGGCACAAGATATAATACGTATTAAGGCATAGGTAATAAGTAATTCTAATTAAGGGCAGATAACAAACAAACTTATGGAAGTATGGATATCATGCGTTTTAATGGTTAGGTTAGGTATCGCTGTCAAGCTTGCGCAGTCAAAATTAATACGTCAGGTCTCGCCCACACTATTAGGCGCTATTAGCTATCATTTCGATATCAATAAACGTCTGCGCGAATGTATCGACATCGATACCCGTCCGATGGTCCCGCCCTAAAATGTGTACGAATCGAAACATTACATCGATATTATACTTCACTACAGATACACTATACCTACCTGTGAAACATGATTTTATATTTATTCTAATATTACAAATGCGAAACTGTTTTTTTTATTCATTACAAGTTAGCCCTTGACCACAATCTCATCTGATGGTAAGTGATGATGCAATCAAAGATGGAAACGGACTAACTTGTTAGGAGGAGGATGAATATCCACACCCCTTTCGGTTTCTACACGGGTTCGATCTCCGGCTGAGCCAATTGAGGTTTTCTTAATTGGTCCAGGTCTGGCTTCCGCTGTGGATAGTTACCACCCTACCGACAAAGACGTACCGCCAAGCGATTTAGCGTTCCGGTACGATGTCGTGTATAAAACGAAAGGGGTGTGGATTTTCATCCTCCTCCTAACAAGTTAGCCCGTTTCCATCTTTGATTGCATCATCACTTACCACCAGGTGAAATTGTAGTCAAGGGCTAACTTGTAAAGAATAAAAAAAATAAAATAATAATAACTTTATCCCAGTATTCCCACGAGAACGGGAACTACGCGGCGTCTGTTAGTACTCATAGTAGTAGCACGTAATATGTTTGTCGTGATAATTTTGTTTTGTTGCCAAGTTGTTTAAATTGATTAATTAACTACAAAATCATTATTATCATGATCATTCTGACATTATTAGCTTAACATTGTTACGGACCTTTGTAGTTAGTGTACAGTGAATACTCGTAGTTATAGTGTAGTGCTAAGTGCCACCTTAGAGAGCTTGGACCTAAGTAAATATACTATTGATGTTGTCTGTATATATTAAACTAGCGGACGCCCGCGACTTTGTCCGCGTAAATTTCGATGTCAACTTTACTACTACCCCAACCCTACCCAACCCATACATCTACCCTACTCCTACCCTACCCCAAAACCTACTCCTACCCTACCCCTACCTTACCTACACCCTACCCCCATCCTACCCCTACCCTCCCCGTACCCTATCCCTTGCCTACCCCTATCTCACGCCTATCCTACCCCTACCCTACCACTTCCCTATCCTTCCCGTACCTCTACCCTACCACTACCCTACCTCTACCCCTACCCTACCACTACCCTAAACCCGGCCCTAAACCTACCCTACCCCTACACTACCTCTACGATTCCCTACCCGTACCCTACTCTACCCTGTAACTTCTTTATCTTACTCCTACCCTTAGCAAAATCGGTCCAGTCCTTCGAGAGTGGTGGTATGACTAAGAGAAATAGAGACTTCTATGCTAATAATATAAAAAGGTAAAGTTCGTTGTAGGAGGTAATCTCTGGATCTACTGGACCGATTTGGAAAATTGTTTTACCAATAGAAAGCTACGTTATTTGCAAGTGTCATAGGCTATGTTTGATCCCCATATTCACACGGAAACGGGAACTACGTAAATGAAAGCGCCGGGCGTCATATAGCGGAATTTCTGCGTCTTTTAGAAATTTTGTATTATCTCCGAAACTATTTAAGTAATTAACATACTGTAAAGGGCAAATCTTATCTCCATAATATCCTTGTGATTATTAAATAATTTATTTTAATAAGGATTAAAGTTTAGTTGTATAAATAATGACGTAAACCTATGTATATAAAATTAATAATTTTTAAAACACAAAAGGTACTATATCTGCTAATATATAGAAGATAGATATATGGTGTCGCGGACTTTTTTGTAGAACTTTTAAAGATACATAACGTCTCCATACATTAATTTCAATTTTACACAATAGTTAAGGCAGCGCATGCGAATAAGTCTGTTTAAGAGGATTTTCAGTCCGACCTGTATGACAAAAACTGTGATAACTCGGCTAATATATATGATACCAATATAAAATAGCCTATAGCACTCCCTGATAATGTAGCATTCTACTGGTGAAAAAATTTTTAAAATAGGACCAGTAGTTCCGAAGATTACCCCATTTAAAAAATGTGACAAACTTACAAACTTTACCTCTTTATAATATTAGTATAGATTAATTAGTATAGATAATATAGATAAAGTATGACCTAATTTATAATATCTACCTATGTTATAAAAAGTTTTTGAGGATATTTGGAACCTAATTTGAAAATTGTTTTACCAATAGTCAACTTTAGTCGCAAGTTATGCTGAACAGTTTTTGTTTACTTATCCTTTCTTTGTATGTCATTGGCGGGGTGTAATTAAATACTATACATCAATATTAAATATTGCTTAATTTAAATACTAGAAGTGATTAGCTTCCATGTATTTAAATTCATATCTCTAATTTATATTAATATACTAATAAAACAACTTTTCTTTTCGCATTATTGTTCTTTGTTTTTGCCTTTTATCGACAATTTAAAACAATATTTTGTCACGTAGTACAATCGATTTATAGTGATAATGTAGTCAAATATGGTAGCTAATAGCTATAGGTTTATAGACGGTAATAAATAAAGACCAGCCCCTGTAGCCAAGTGGCACGTCGATTCTCTTTCTACGATCGCTAACGCTTCGAAAAGTAGAAAAATAAACATGGTACTCATGAAGATACACGACCATTTTTGAACCCCTATTTGTTTCAACCTAAACTTATAATATATCATTATGTACTCACAAATCGTTAAGCAATGCTTATTTTAGTATTGTTACTAGTTGGGGTCACTTTCATGTGACCCAAGCTCTCTAACGCGACACTTAGCACTACACTATAACTGCGAGTATTCACTGTACACTAACTGCAAAGGTCCGTATCAATGTTTTCACTAATAATGTCAGAATTATCATGATACATACGCGACCATTTTATCGACGCTAACACAATTTTTCTCGAAGACGAAGTCGCAGGCATATCTAGTAAATAAATAAATTAACCGTTATGTTATAGAGGTTTTGATACGTAATTTATACCTATACCTACCTATATTTTTTGTACAATTTTATCACGCGAAATGTGAATGTATCATTGAGAGAGGTATTTCCGGTGATTTGATGTAAATTGAATAGTGATTAATTTGAGATTTCCTGCGGACAGCGCGATCGTGGAGTCGTATATGCTACATAAAATTAATAATTCATATAAGGGTTATTACATACTTATTTTACCGCTTTTTTATTTTGAAGAATATTTTTTTTTTGCAAAAGAATATTTACCATATCTTTTAAATATGATGAACGAAATGCGTAGGTATGTTGAGATGGATGTGTGATGTGACAAGAATAGATAAGAAAAAAAAAACATACATACAGCCGAACGTAGAACCTCCTCCTTTTTGGAAGTCGGTTAATAAAGAATGAGTACATAAGAGGAAGTCTGAAGGTGGCGCAAGTGACAGAAAAATTGAGGAGTAGAAGGTTAGCTTGGTATGGACATGTAATGCGTAGGGAGGAAAGTCATATTACTAGAAAAATGTTGAATGTGCAAGGGGAAGGACATAAGAGGAGAGGAAGGCCAAAGAAGAGATGGTTGGATTGTGTGAAAGAGGACATGTGTGTAAAAGGAGTGGATGATGAGTTGACGAGTAATACAGACGAATGGAAAAGATTGACATATTTTTTTGACCCCGCTTAAGTGGGATAAGGGTAAGGAGATGATGATGATTTTTTAAATATGACCAACTTCGTCCGCGTGAATTTTAGTTTTTACTAGTCGGGAAATACTATAATTATTTTTACTATAATTTTACTATAATTATGGAATGGGTACGACAATAGTCCTTTTGGGCGGGGGTTGAACCACCTCTCGGTAAATATTGAACCTAAATTAGTTACAGCTTTAGCAATCTAGTTACACTAGCGGACGCTCATGACTTTGTCGACACTTAGCCTTTTTTTTTTGTTTTTTTTTAATTATTCTTTACAAGTTAGCCCTTGACTACAATCTCACCTGATGGTAAGTGATGATGTAATCTACGATGGAAGCGGGCTAAATTGTTAGGAAGAGGATGAAAATCCACACTCTAGACGACTACACGACATCGTATCGATACGCTAAATCGCTTGGCGGTACGTCTTTGTCAGTAGGGTGGTAACTAGCCACGGCCGAAGCCTCCCACCAGCTAGACCTGGACCAATAAGAAAACCTCAATCGGCTAAGCCGGGGATCGAACCCAGGACATTCGTCATTAAATCCATCGCGCATACCACTGCGCCACGGAGGCCGTCAAAACTTCTTTAATCCGACCCTTTCGCAAAATCCGTTCTAAGCGTACGTCTACAAACTATAAATTACCTCCCTACAAAATTTCATCTTTGTTTCAATCAAGCGGTTTCCCATATTTTGTGACCTTTCGCTTTTAAGAGTATATATATTACTAGCGGACGCCCGCGACTTCGTCCGCGTAAAAAATGATGTAAACTTCTCTCCCTCTACCTTACCCTGCTCATAAACCTACCCAACCCTACCCTACCCTACCCCTACCGCTAACGGTAACCCTAACCTCCCCCCACCTCCCCCCTACCCTAACCCTACCCGTACCCTATCAATACCCTATCCTACCCTACCCCTAATCTACCCCTACCTTACTCCTACCCAACCGCTAACACTAACCTTTCCCTACCCCTACCTTACCCCTACCCTAACCCTACCCTACCCGTACCCTACCCCTACCCTACCTTACCCTACCCCTATCCTACTCCTCCCCTACCCTATACCTTCCATATCCTTCTCCTACCTCTACCTTGCCCCTACCCTACATTTTCCCTAAATTACCCCTACCCTACCTCTATCCTACCCCTTCCCTACCCCTATCCTATCCCTACCCTCAGCAAAATTGGTTCAGCCTTTTGAGCGTGGTGCAATCACCAAAAGACTATAATTTCCCAAGCGACTTCTATGCTAATACTATAAAGAGGTAAAGTTTGTGTGGTTGTCGGGGGTAATCTCTGGATCTACTGGACCGATTTGGAAAATTCTTTTACCAATAGAAAGCTACATTATTTGCGAGTGGATAGGCTATGTTTGGTCCTCGTATTCACACGGGAACGGGAGCCACGTAATTGAAACCGCGGGGCGTCATATAGCGGCATTTCTGCGACTTTCAGAAATTTTGTATTATCTCCGAAACTATATAACTAATTAACATACTGTAAAAGGCAAATATTATCTCTATAATATCCTTGTGATTATTAAATAATTTATTTTGATAAGGATTTATGTTAAGTTGTTTAAATAATGACGTAAACCTTAGTTTAAAATTTAAATAATTTATTAAAGTACTAAAGGTACTATATCTGCTAAAATATAAAAGATAGATATATGGTGTCGCGGACTTTTTTGTAGAACTTTTAAAGGTTCAAAAAGCCTCCATACATTAATTTCAGTTATACGTAATGGTTGAGGCAGCGCATGCGAATAAGTAAGTTTTTCGGTCCAACCTGTAAGAGAAAACCCGCGGTAACTCAGTAGTTATACATGATAGAAATATAAAATATAGCCTATAGCACTCCCCGATAACGTAGCATTCTACTGGTGAAAGAATTTTTAAAATCGGACCAGTAGTCCCGAAGATTACCCCATTTCAAAGAATTGTTACAAACTTACAAACTTTACCTCTTTATAATATTAGTATAGATTTTGATTATTTTTTTTTTCGATTAACTAGACCTCGGACAGACAGACCGACGCGTCAAACGGACATAATGAATCTATAGGAGTTCCTTGTTCACTACGGAGCCCTAAAAAGATTCGCTGGCATCCGCGAGTCATACAAAGAACAAGATAGTACTAGTAGTAACTCGTATTTATCTATATTTCAACGTGATAAGCAAGCAGTGCGCACGCGGCCTATAGTTGCTATCTGCGAGATAAACGTCAAGCTATGACGTCACGCCACGCCCCCACGCCGTGCCGCCGTGTGACTAGTGAGGGAACAGTCGATGACGTCTGCTATATTATCTACACATCGATATCTCTCATCATCATTAAGGTCGCCACTGACGGTCA